>NC_041392.1:329317294-329439066 GCF_002162155.2 Triticum dicoccoides | reverse complement strand
CGGCGGCGGGCGCGGAGGAAGATGAAGGCGGGCGGCGGCGCGGAGGACCGGGCCTCGGGGGGCCGACCTGGGCCTCCCGGGCCGGAGCGGCGGCGGCGGTGATGAAGGCCACGTGGCGGCGCGCGATTGGGTGGCGGTGGCGGCGCGGACGCGTCCGGTCCGGACGGACAATGCCCGGTGCGCGCGAGGGGTGGATCTAGGGTTTTTCGGGAGGAAGGAGAAAGAGATTTTCGGGGGCTCTTTAAATAGGCATAGGAGGAGTTAGGAGAGTCCAAATGAGGTGCGGTTTTCGGCCACGCGATCATGATCGAACGCTCTAGATGATGGAGAAGTATTAGGTGGGTTTTGGGCCAAATTGGAGGGGTGTTGGGCTGCAACACACACGAGGCCTTTTCGGTCCCTCGGTTAACCGTTGGAGTATCAAACGAAGTCCAAATGATATGAAACTTGACAGGCGGTCTACCGGTAGTAAACCAAGGCCGCTTGGCAAGTCTCGGTCCAATCCGGAAATGTTTAATCCCCACACACGAAAAAAAGGTAGAAAAATGACCACCGGAGGAGAACGAAACGCCGGAATGCAAAACGGACAACGGGGAAAATGCTCGAATGCATGAGACGAACACGTATGCAAATGCAATGCACATGATGACATGATATGAGATGCATGACAATGATAACAAAACACGGAGACAAAGACCCGAACTCGATAAAATAAAATAACTTAACGCCAGAAACGGCAAGAGTTGGAGTACAAATTGGGAAAGTTACATCCGGGGTGTTACACAGGCGCTTACTAGTAGCGCGGGTTTATACCCCTTCCTGCTGCTACTTACTAGTAGCATGGTTTTTTACCCCTCGTTGCTACTAAGTTGGTAGTAGTAGCGCCGGTTTTTAACCCTCGCTACTACTAAGCAGTCTCTACCGTGCCCCCAAGACATGCCATAGTAGTAGCGAGGGGTATGAACCCGCACTACTACTAAGTTGATAGTAGTAGTGCGGGTTTATACCCCTCGCTACTACTAAGTACAAGGTAGGTGAATTCTCCATATCCTCGATCGAATCCCTCCTCTCTCCCTCACTCTCCCCCCTCTCTCCATAGGCTCTCTCATTCCGCTTCTCCCTCCCACCCGCGATTCCCTTTCTCATCCACCACCACCGCTGGCCTCGCACCTCATGCCTCCCCCAAATCCGGCGACCTCCACTCCCACTGCAGCCCCCTCCCCCTCCTTCCTCCTCCTTCTCTAATGTTGGAAGGAGAGGGAGATCCAGCAGAGCGCCATCCATGGCGGCGGCCAGATCCGACATGGACACAACCATAGGTGAGTGGTTCTTCCTACTCCTCTCAATCTCTCTCTCTATCTTTCTCTCTCTCTCTCTCTCTCCCTCTCTCTCTCTCTTCATCTTCCAAATCGAGCAGAGCGCCATCCATGGCGTCATCTAGGGTTTCGGCTCCAACTCCTGCGCCACGGGTGAGTTGCTGCACCTACTCCTCTCTATCTCTCTCTCTTCCTCTTCTAATCCTTGTCTCTTTTTTTGTAGCAGCAGCAAAGGAGAGGTGTATCACCATGGATGACTTCATCCCCTCTAGGATCAGCATCGACCATGGATGAAGAGGACGATGACGCCTAGCTAGCAGCAACAACCATGGCTGGAATTTATTTTTTTAATTCTTAATTAGTTACCAGTAGCGAGGGTCCAGACCCACGCTACTAATAGTTAGTAGTAGCGCGGGTGGCATCCGCGCTACTACTAACGGACATAGCAGTAGCGCGGGTGGCACCCGCGCTACTACTACCAGTTAGTTGTAGCGCCGTATCAGTAGCGCGGGCACCCGCGCTACTGATATACCTAAAACCCGTGCTACTGCTAGGCTTTTCCCTAGTAGTGATAGTAACATAGCAAGAGCAATATAAGATAAATTCGTAGGCATTGGATCAGTGACTTTGTTGGATGATATTCATCATAAAACAGTCATAACCTAGGGCGATACAAAACTAGCTCCAGTTCATAAATATAATGTAGGCATGTATTCTGTAAATAGTCATGTGTGCTTATGGAAAGAACTTGCATGACATCTTTTGTCCTACCCTCCCGTGGCCGTTGGGTCCATAAGGAAGCTAAGGGATATTAAGGCCTCCTTTTAATAGAGAACCAGAACAAACCATTAACACATAGTGAATACATGGACTCCTCAAACTACGATCATCACCGAAAAGTATCCCGACTATTGTCACTCCGGGGTTTACGGATCATAACACGTAATAGGTGAATATGACTTGCAAGATCGGATCTAGAACATAGATATAATGGTGAAAACATAAATAGTTCAGATCTGAAATCATGGCACCCGGGCCCAAAGTGACAAGCATTAAGCATGGCAAAGTCATAACAACATCAATCTCAAAACATAGTGGATATTAGGGATCAAGCCCTAACAAAACTAACTCGATTACATGATGAATATCATCCAACTCCTCACCGACCAGCGAGCCTATGAAGGAATTACTCACTCCCGATGGGGAGGATCATGGAATTGGCGATGAAGGAGGGTTGGTGATGACGAAGATCAAAGATCCCCGTCTCTAGAGCCCAAATCGGACTCCAGATCTGGCCTCCTGATGAAGAATAGGAGGTGGTCGCGGCTCCGTGTCGTGAAACAAGGTAATTCTTCCTCCCTGATTTTCTTCTCCATATATAGGTATTCATGGAGTCGGAGATAGGGTCTGCGGAGCCACCAGGTGGGCACAACCCACCTGGGCGTGCCTGGAGGGGGGGGGGCGCTCTAGTGGGTTGTGCTCACGCAGGGGGCCCCTCCGGTGGTTCTTGGCACTAGTATTTTTCTTTTATTCTGAAATAAATCTCCAAAAAGTTTCATTCCATTTCGAGAACTTTTATTTTTGCACAAAAACAACACCGTGGTAGTTCTGCTGAAAACAGCGTCAGTCCTGGTTAGTTTCATTCAAATCATGCAAATTAGAGTCCAAAACAAGAGGATAAGTGTTAGCAAAAGTAGATCTGAGGGAGACGTATCAACTCCCCCAAGCTTAAACCTTTGCTTGTCCTCAAGCAATTCAGTTGATAAACTGAAAGTGAATAAGAAAAACTTTTACGAACTCTTTTGCCCTTGTTTACATAAATAAGCTTAAGTAGCACTCAGGGTTTCAGCAAATATTATAACTAACCATGTCAACAATAACTTCTCAAAATTATATTAATGCATATCAATGACATAATCAACTAGCAAGCAATAATAAAATATCTCAAATGACAACACCTTGTCAAAACAATCATGATATAATATGACAACAGTGGTATCTTGCTAGCCCTTTCTGTGACCGCAAAACATAAATGCAGAGCACCTCCAAAGTTCAAGCAACGACTAAACATTGTAATTCATGGTAGAAAAGATCCAGTCATGATGCATCTAACATTAACTATACACAATGCATGAGGATGACAATAGTGCTCTCAGAATCTGGCGCTTATTTGAGAAGGTGATGACTCAACATAAAATTAAATAAACAGTCCCTTCGCAGAGGGAAGCAGGGATTTGCAACGGTGCCAGAACTCAGTTTTTAAAATAGAGGTAAATGAAATTTTGAGAAATGCACCCTTCATGTTTACGTCACGACCGAAAGTTATCAATATCTTCCATGCTAAACACATTAGTGGCGGTTCCCAAGCGATAAAAGTAAAGGTTTACTCCCCCTCCACCAACAATCACACACCATGTCTAGCTGAATCCACGGGTACCGTCCATACCAACAACAATCCTAGGGGAGTTTTGTTTAATTATTTGCAATTTTTTATTTCGGGACTGGGAATCCCTATTACCGCCCCTCTCGTGCAAGGACGAGTGAATAAACACTCATCATGGGAATAACCCACTGAGCATGGAAGATACTGACTACCCCCTTTCACTCTATGAACAATCCAGGCACACAAAAACATATATTTATTTGAAGTTTTTAGAGGTGGCACATGCAAATTTACTTAGAACGGCAGGATAATACTACATATAGGTAGGTATGGTGGATCATCTGGAATAACTTAGGTTTTAGGATTTTGATGCACAAGCAGTATTTCCTCTTAGTACAGGCGAAGGCTAGCAAATAGGTTGGGAAGCGGCCAGCTAGAGAGCAAAAACGGTCATGAACATGCATTATAGATAATGAAGATTGGATACTAGCATGAATAGGATATGGACACCATGAACATAAATATCATAGAGGCTATGTTGGTTTTGATTCAACTACATGCATGAACATGTACCAAGTCAAGCCACTCGAATCATCCAGAGGAAGATACCATATCATCATACTACAGCACAATCATTTTAACGCAATGTTGACATCCAAGATAAATCATTATCCACTCCTAGCTACTTAAGCATGGCATGAGAAACTATAATCTATAATTGTCATTACAAACATGTTTGATCATAATATGTTGAATCATGGATACTAGGTTAACCATATTTACAAAAACAGAACAAGTTGAGTTCATACCCGTTTCTCTCTGCCACAGCCAGTTCACCAAATATTGTCATTATTTCCTTTCACTTGCATGACTGAACGATATGAAATAATAGTGCAAGAGTGTCATGGACTAAGCTGGATTCTGCAAACATTTTATTCAAAAGTAGAATACAAGGTAATTCGGGCTCTTTGTTAGATCAACAATAATGGATATGAGAGCCACTCAACATTTTCATCGTGGTCTTCTCCTTAGTATGACTCAATAAACATAAAAGAATTTCAGAGAAACACATTGAAATATTTTTGGAGTTTTTAGTTTTTCTCACAAGAAAGCATATTTAAAGAAGGAAAAACAAAAACAAGAAAACTATTTACACAGGAGAGCTCCCAACAAGCAAAATAAGAATCAAGAAATCTTTTTCGGTTTTCTTTTAATACTACAACTAAATAAACTAGAAAGAAAAACAGAAAAGAAGCAGGAAATATTTTTGGGTTTTCTCAAAGTTTTTCAAACACACAAGAAGAAAGCAAGAAAATAAATCTAACATGGATGATACAATGAAAAAGTGTGAACACCAACAAATGGAATGAAATGTGTGAACATGAATGTAATGTCGGTGGGAATACATACTCCCCCAAGCTTAGGCTTTTGGTTTAGCTTGGTAATCACCATCTGTGGCCTGCATAGTAGTCAGAGTGGTAGCTAACGGAGGCTCTTGGTGCAACCAACTCAGCCCGCCGAGCAGTCGCGACCTCCGCGTTGTGCGCGCGAGCCTCGCTCTCAAAAACATAATATTTTCTTGTGCTGTCAAAATCAAAGATAGCAGGCGCAGACAAAGCAATATGCACAATGGATTCTTTATTGAACTGCAAGTTATAAGTGTAATTATCGATTTTTTGCCCTTAAGGAACTTATGACACTTCATGGCCTCAAAGTCTAAGTACTGAGTAGGTAGGATAGGGTCATTAGTCCAAGGTGAAACACCCAACTCCATTGCTAAACGTGAAGCATAAATCCCACCATAAAAATAACCACTACCAGCTTTGTGTTACAACGTGCGTGCAACAATTGCTCCAAGGTTATAACATTGGATACCGGTGAGGGAAGTGTGTACAAGGCTCAAGTCAGGAGCACACAGTGTACTACAGTCTTGTTTGCCTACAATACATTTGCCATTAAATAGTGCAAAGTATTGAATTGATGGGAAGTGAATACTTTTTATTCTACCTTGTGTCACTCCTCTATCCTCCATAAAAAAGGCTAGTAAGGAATGTCTCATAATCAGCCCTTGGTGGTTCGTCTAGTGAACCACAAAATGGAATTTTGCAGATATTAGAAAATGTCTCTAGAGATAAAGTAAATGGAAGGTCATATAGTTTAAATGACACTCTAGACTCATGAGAACGAAATTTAAATTCTTTCATAAACGATTCTGTGAGGCTGAGATGTTGGTCGCACTTATCTTCAATGTAGGGACCGAGCTCGGCATTGTGAACATATTGCTCAGATTCTTCTTTAATACCTACACTCGCCATAAAATCGTTGCATGGCCATAGGCAGGATTTGATAGTAGCTTCCCTTATTGAACTTGCGCTTGGTTCGACAGAAGACCGACGCACCGATCTACTGCTAGATGATGCCTCCGAAGACCTCCTCCTCGAAGAAATCCTAAAGAAACTCATCTTATTCCTATAAATAAAATTCTGAAATTTTTAGTCCACAAAAAATTTGTCAAACAACTTCACAAGATTGATAGCAACTAGTCAACTACACATAAGCATGCATAGAGGCTATATTGAGCATTCAAACTACTCAGAACTCTAAGAATTAAACATGCAAGCTCATCTACAGTAGCACCAAGAGTAGGTAATTATTCAAAATATAAACCACTAAAGCAAAAACTAATTGGACCAATGGAGGAGTCACATACCAAGTAGCAATCCCCCAAAATAGTTTCAGAAACGGAGCTTCGAGCAAAGAGATCGAAATCCGCAGGTTTGAGAGCAAGAACACGAGAGAGAGACAGGGCAATGGTGAATTTTTTCTGGAGGTAGGAGATGACATGGGCTAAAGAGATAAGTCAGGGGGCCCACGTGAGGACCACAACCCACCAAGGCGCGCCTAAGACTGCTGGCGCGCCCAGGTAGGTTGTGCCCACCTGGTGCACCCTCCCTCTGATGTTATTTGCACTAAAAATCAGAAATATTCAGAAAAAAATCATATTAAATTTTTAGGACATTCTGAGAACTTTTATTTTTGGGTCATTTTATTGCACGGAAAATCCAGGAAATAGGATAAACATGGCATTTTATTTTATTTAACTAAGAAAATCAGAAAATAAAAAGGACAGAAGGTAGTGCCTACTAAATTCATCAACTTCATGCCTCTCAAAAATGATCCATTAATAAGGTTGATCAAGTCTTGTTAACAACCACCTTCGATTAGCATGAAACCGAAGAACTTTTGTGAAAACACTAAGTTACCTCAACAGGGATATGCATGTCCCCAACAATAAGTATATCATAATTTTTTGACGGTAGGTAGAGGTAGTTGAATACTTCCAATAGTGAGTGCCAGAGATTTTTCAATAACATTAATACCATTCACCTGGAATTGTTTCTTCGGAAAATGCACTGTATGATCATTACCATTGATATGAAAAGTGATCTTGCTTTTATTGCAATCAATAAGAGCCCCTGCAGTATTCAAAAAGGGTCTACAAAGGATAATCGACATGTTGTCGTCCTCGGGCATCTCAAGTATAACAAAGTTTGTTAAGATAGTAATATTTGCAACGACAACGGGCACATCCTCACAAATACCGATAGGTATGGCTGTTGATTTTTCAACCATTTGCAAAGATATTTCCGTAGGAGTGTGTTTATTCAAGTCAAGTCTTATATATAAGGAGAAAGGCATAACTCTAACACCAGCTCCTAAATCACACAAAGCAGTTTTCACATAGTTTCTTTTGATGGAGCAAGGTATAGTTGGTATTCTCGGATCTCCAAGTTTTTTAGGTACTCCATCCTTAAAAGAATAATTAGCAAGCATGGTGGAGATTTTAGCTTCAGGTATTTTCCTTTTATTAGTGATGATGTCTTTCATATATTTTGCATAAGGGGCCATCTTTAAAATATCAGTCAAGCGAGTGCGCAAAAAGACTGGCCTAATCATTTCAGCAAAGTGTTCAAATTCTTCATCATCCTTTTTCTTAGTTGATTTGGGTGGAAATGGCATGGGTTTTTGAACCCATGGTTCTCTTTCCCTTCCATGTTTTCAAGCAACAAAGTCTCTTTTGTCATATCTTTTATTTTTCGTTTGTGGGTTATCAAGATCAACAGTTGGTTCTATTTCAACATCATTATCTGGTTCTTTCTCTTTGTCTAGTTGAGAGTCTTCATGAACATCATCATTGTCTTTTTCATTATCACTGGGTGAATGTTCATTGCCAGATTGAGTTTCAGCATCAGAAATAGAGACATCATTATTAGCTTGAGGAGGTTTTTCTATTTCAGGTTCACTAGAGGTATGCAAAGTCCAATCATTTTTCTTTTTCTTCTTCTTCCTAGAAGGACTAGGTGCATCAGTGTTAATTCTTTGAGAGTCTTGTGCAATTATTTTAGGATGTCCCTCGGGATAAAGTGGTTCCTGGGTCATTTTACCTCCTCTAATTGCTACTCTAACAGTAAAGTCATTTATATTATTGTTCATTTCATCAAGCACTTCTTTTTAAGATTTAGCAACTTGTTCTAACTAGGTACGAACCATAGAGACATATTTTCCTACACCTCTAATATCATTAGAGATTCTAAATAACAAGTTACTCAAGCGAGCAATCATACCAGAATTGTATTTCAATTGTTTCATAGCATTTTCATTGAAGTGATCTTATTTTCTAATGTAGCTATCAAACTCATAAAGGCATTGACTAAGATGTTTATTGTAAGGGATGTCACTTTCATCAAATTTCAATAAAGAGTTTACCTTTACCACCTATGGTGGTGGTGTGTCAAGTCCATTTATTTCTTCAATAGGAGGTAAATTTTTGACATCTTCAGCTTTAATACCTTTTTTCTTCATGCATTTCTTTGCCTCTTGCATATCTTCAGGACTGACATATAAGATACCCCTCTTCTTTGGAGTGGGTTTAGGCGGTGATTCACAAAGAGTCCTATCATCATAATTTTTCAATATGTTACTCAATAATTCCTCAGCTTGTTCCACAGTTCGTTCCCTAAAAATAAAATCAGCACAACTATCTAGGAAGTCCCTAGAAGCATTGATTAGTCCATTATAGAAGATATCAAGTATTTCATTTTTCTTAAGAGGATGATCAGGAAAAGCATTCAGCAATTGGAGAAGCCTTCCCCAAGCTTGTGGGAGACTCTCTTCTTCAATTTGCGCAAAGTTAAATATTTCCTGTAAGGCAGCTTGTTTCTTATGAGCGGGAAAATATTTTTCAGAGAAGTAGTAAATCATATCCCGGGGACTACGCACACAACCAGGAGCAAGAGTATTATCAAGTCTTAGCATCACCCTTTAATGAGAACAGAAATAACTTGAGAATATAATAGTAGTGAATTTTCTCATCATGAGCAAATAGGGTGGCTATATCATTCAAATTAGTAAGCTATGCCACAACAGTTTCAGTTTCATAACCATGGAAAGGATCAGATTCAACCAAAGTAATTAACTCTGGGTCGATAGAGAATTCATAATCCTTATAATCAGCAAAGATAGGTGAAGTAGCAAACTTAGGATCACATTTCATTCTAGCATTCAAAGATTTTTCTTTCAGTTTGCATAGTAATTTCTTAAGATCATCCCTACCATTGCAAGCAAGAAAGTCTCTAGTTGTCTCCTCATCCATAACATAACCTTCATGTGTCTTAGGCAATTCATATCTAGAAGAGCTAGGTCTAATAGGTGTTTCAAGATTTTCAGTTTCAAGTACTTCGTCAGTTTCAATAATTTCATTAGTTTCAGCATTCTCAATATCTTTAGCTCTAACTAGTTGTTCATCAAGAAATTCACCTAGTGGCACATTATCATCAAGCAAGGTACTAGCATCATCATAAGCATTATCCATAGCAGATATAGCATCATCAATAACTTTTGACATATGAGAATTAATAGCATGTGGTGGTGTTGCAAGTTTACTCAAAATACAAGGTGAATCAAGTGCAGAGCTAGATGGCAGTTCCTTACCTCCCCTCGTCTTAGAGGGAAATATCTTAGTCTTGGTATCCTTCAAATTCTTCATAGTGATAAATAGATAATTATCCCAAGTGACTCAACAAATATAGCTATGCTCCCTGGAAACGGCACCGGAAAAAGGTGTTGATAACCCACAAGCATAGGCGGTTGCAACAGTTTTCGAGGGCAGAGTATTCAACCAAAATTTATAGATTCGACACAAGAGGAGCCGAACAATATTTGCACGTATTAGCAACTGAGTTATCAATTCAACCACACATGGAGATTAAATATCAGCAGCAATGTGATCAGTAACAAAGTAATATGATAGTTTCGATAGTAGTGGTAACAGCAATAGTAACGGTAATAGTGATAGCAATGATTTTGTAGCAAGTGTAACAGTAACAACATCAGTAGTAACTTAGCAAGAACAATATAAGAGAAATTCGTAGGCATTGGATCGGTGGATTTGTTGGATGATATTCATCATATAACAGTCATAACCTAGGGCGATACAAAACTAGCTCCAATTCATAAATATAATGTAGGCATTTATTCCGTGAATAGTCATACGTGCTTATGAAAAGAACTTGTATGACATCTTTTGTCCTACCCTCCCATGGTAGCAGGGTCCATAAAGAAACTAAGGGGTATTAAGGCCTCCTTTTAATAGAGAACCGGAACGAAGCATTAGCACATAGTTAATAGATGAACTCCTCAAACTACGGTCGTCATCGGAAAGTATCCCGGCTACTGTCACTCCGGGATTTACGGATCATAACACGTAATAGGTGAATATGACTTGCAAGATCAGCACCCTGGTCCATAAAGAAACTAAGGGATATTAAGGCCTCCTTTTAATAGAGAACCGGAACGAAGATTAAGACATAGTGAATACATGAACTCCTCAAACTACGGTCGTCACCGGAAAGTGTCCCGACTACTGTCACTCTGGGATTTACGGATCATAACATGTAATAGGTGAATATGACTTACAAGATCGGATCTAGAACATAGATATAATGCTGAAAACATAAACGGTTCAGATGTGAAATCATGGCAACCGGGCCCAAAGTGACAAGCATTAAGCATGGCAAAGTCATAACAACATCAATCTCAGAACATAATGGATACTAGGGATCAAGCCCTAACAAAACTAACTCGATGACATGATGAATATCATCCAACTTCTCACCGACCAGCGAGCCTACGAAGAAATTAGTCACTCCCAGTGGGGAGCATCATGGAATTGGCGATGAAGAAGGGTTGGTGATGACGAAGATCGAAGATCCCCCTCTCCGGAGCCCCGAACAGACTCCAGATCTGGCCTCCCGATGAAGAACAGGAGGTGGCGGCGGCTTAGTGTCGTGAAACACGATAATTCTTCCTCCCTGGTTTTTTTCACAAAATATAGGTATTTAAGGAGTCAGAGATAGGGTCTGCAGGGCCACCAGGTGGACACAACCCACCTGGGCGCACCTAGAGTGGGCGCCCTGGTGGGTTGTGCTCACCCAGGGGGGCCCTCTGGTGGTTCTTGGCTCCAGTATTTTCCTTTTATTCTGAAATAAATCTCCAAAAAGTTATGTTTCATTCCGAGAACTTTTATTTCTGCACGAAAACAACACCATGGTAGTTCTCCTGAAAACAGCGTCAGTCCGGGTTATTTTCATTCAAATCATGCAAATTAGAGTCCAAAACAAGAGGAAAAGCGTTAGGAAAAGTAGATACGATGGAGACATATCACGTATGTACAACCATGCTGCGAGAAAGTAAATATGGCTACATACGTACATACGGGCGGGGTCTCGAACACATAGAGCGGCGGCGTCCTGTTCATCGGCAACCAACCGGCTGGGTCGGAACAGAGGAAACAGCGTCGCGTTCATCGGGAGGCAACCGACTGGGTTGAAATATGTCATGTTTATCGGGAGCCAGCCGGCTTAGACGAAACAGGCGAAACAAGGTCCGGTGTACCACGGAACGGAGGAAACGGCCTTCTGCTCGACCGCGTACGGTCGAAACGGGGTCCTGTTCATCAGGAAGGGTCTGGTGTACCACAACACGTAGGAAACGGACTTCTGTTCGAGTTCCTGCGGTTGAAACGGGGTCCAGTTGATCGGGAGGGGTCTGCCGTACCGCAAAATGGAGGAAACGGACTTCTGTTCGAGCACCTAAGGTCGAAACGGGGTTCTGTTCATCCACCGTCTACTGCCTTGCTCCAGCCTCCACAGGCTATTGTTCATCCACCGTCAACTTCCTCCAGCCTCCACCTGCTACTATTCATCCACCATCGACTTCCTCCAGCCTCCACCTGCTATTATTCATCCACTGCGACTTCCTCCAGCCTCCACCAGCTATTGTTCATCCACGGGCCACTGTTCATCCAGCCTCCACCGACTATTGTTCATCCAGCCTCCACGAGGTCCTGTTCATCCACCCCCAACCGGCTGGGGTGCGGCGGCCTCCTGGAGGTCCTGTTTAGCAGTAACCGCCTACTACAACGGGGTCCCAGTTTGTCTAACTAAATGATCATCCCAGTTATTAGAAACCTGATCAATAGAATCCTCCACTCCCAATAGCAGATGACCCTCTTTCGCACTGATAACTTTCCTATTATCACAATTTGGAATCCAAGCATCATCCAAAATATTAATATTCCGACCATTTTCAACTCGTTATATATGACCATGTTTCAAATAATTCTCGCTGCCATAATACTTTGCCAACTAAGCAAGGAGCCTTTTTAACTTTGTATTCAGTAAATCGACATTAGGAAAGTACTTAACTCTCAAAACAGTAGCACATAAAGAGTCGGGGTTCTCGAGAAGGCATAAAGCCTGTTTGCCAGCATAGCCGGGTTGAAACAATGAATATCATAAAAAGTCATGCCTCCTTGATTCGTTGGGACACATATTTTCACCAAGCCATCCAATGAATCCTCCTTCGGTTGTCCTCATCTCCCCACAAAAAATGCAACATCACATCAATAATTTCTTTATGAATCTTTTTAAGAATTTTAAAGACCGATAATTTCTTTCCAAATCTTTTTAGGAATTTTAAAGACTAACACTACATACGTAGGAATAGCTTGAACACCAGACTTGAGGAGAATTTTCTCCCTCCAACGAATAATAATTTTTCTTTCCAACCATTTTGTTTTCATGATAATACTATCAATCAAATGCTAAAAACTAGCAATTTTATCCAACCCCACATTAGCTGGCAATCCTAAATATTTACCATTGGCCTCGGTCATGATATTCAAAGCGGAACACATATGTTTTACAATCTCGACCCTCGTATTAGGAGTTTAGGACTAAAGAAGATGCTACACTTATCAATACTCACCATCTACCTTGAGGCAGCACAATACGAATCCAGAACTAACTTCAAAGCCTCAACAATGTGCTTAGCTTTCATGAGAGTCAGGTCAAATCAACAAAGGGAAGATTGGTGATAGGGCCCGTGCTTAGCTTATGGTCAGACTGAGTGGCCTTTCCTCAAGGAGATTAGAGATTATACTAAAACAAGGCTCCAGAGAGAATTGGGTAAACTTTATTATGTAATGTGTTTCCATTGCTGTTAAGTTTAATGCAGAAGATAGTGAAAGCTTCAAGCCTACAAGAGGGTTAAGACTGAGAGACCCACTATCTCCTTATATTTTTCTTTTATGTACGAAGGGCTCTCTTAATGCGTGCGAAGAGAATGAAAATATTTTTGGAGTAAAGGTTTGTAGACATGCCCACCCTTAAGAAACGTCTTTGGTTGTTGCCCAGTTTGTGAAAATTCTAGTCCCACCAGTTCTCCCAGTTTGTGTGAATTTCCTCCGATCGGTTCATCAGACCGTAAGAAACTGAATTTCCTCCAATCGGTTCATCAGACCTTAAGAAACCACACATTTTGCTAGCTCCAGCTTTTCTTATCCAACCAGCTGTAGGTCTGGTCCAGTTTTTAAAACTAGGGTTTTTATCAATTTTGCCATCGGCTGTATAGCACTATTCAGTTTTGCCACTAAACATTTTCACTACTCAAAATGCCACTGTTTTGTTAGATCAAGCTCAAAAAGACCATTTTTTTCACCGTTACCGTTTGATGAGGACATCCAAACCATGGGCAACACACCACCAATCATCAACGATCCAATCACAAGAAGCCGCGCAATGCAAATACATGATCAGGTGAATGCTAACTTAAGTATATCATTTGACCTTGAAAACATGGTTGTTCCTTCACCTCCTTTATTGTTGGTCGAACTCAGGTGCGATATCGAAGAAGGCCAAACACATTTCAGTCCGGGCAAATCAATGTTTTATGGCGAAGGAACAAAGTTAGGAATTTATGAAGAATGAGTTATCTGCTGAAGAAACATTGTTTCGATTCTGACGAAACAATGTTTTGTACAAGTTTGCATATTCCAACTTGCAAAAGGTTCCCAGAATCGAGTTTGCTGCTGAAGGAAACATTGTTCGACTCCAGTGAACAATGTTTGGTCGGGAACTGCCAACCACCTCCAACGAGAGAATTCCAGAAGCTACCTCATTAAGTCTTGAAGCCATTTAGTCAAACAAAGTCGGTTCGCTTTCACACCTAAGCTGGTTCAGAAGCTAGTTCTCTTTCACACCTATCAGGGGGTTGTCCCGATTATAAATAGGCTAGCTCTTCCCTTCGTTGGGGACTTTTGCCATTTCTATCAAAGACCAAAGACATAGACTCCTCTTGAGATTGGAGAGCTCTTGTTACCCTTATTCTCATGATTCCTTGAGAAATTGCTCCTAATTCGTGCTCCACGATTAGATCGTGTTGTGTGGATTAGAGTTCGTGGTTTCCCTTGCGGATTGCACCTATCTCATGCTCCACGACTTGAGTGTGGTTGTGTGGGGTAGTATTGCGGGTTGTGGAACGGTGAATGTTTGGATTGCAAGCTTCGGTGAGCCTCCTCCTCGTCGGGTCATAATCTCTTATTTTCCATTTTTCGGCTGCTTGCAGCTAGTTATCCCCATCCATTTATCGATCCTACGCCATGAAGATCGGACCTCCCCTTGTACTCCCTCTTCTCCGAAGACGGGGTCGCATCATCGTTTGGTCAATACACGTTGACTGAAGTTAGATGACGAAACTACCCCTATCCCATTCATAAGGGGAGCAAGAGAAAAAGAGAATAAAATTTGGGAGGGAGGGCCATGGGGTACACAAGCACGCGAGCTAACCAACTGAGCCACAGAAACAATTTGTTGTGTTAGGAGATACAAGCCTTATATACTGATGTCTGAACCTAACTAAACAAAACCCCGCCCAGCTCCGGCGCGCCCCCACTCACTGTAGCTGCGGCACCTCCCGCCGAGTGCAGCCACCCATCGCAGCTTTGGCCCTTCCTCCCGCCCGCACCGCCACCACAGGCAGGCAGCTCCGGCGCTTCTCCTGGCTGACTCCGCAGCTCCTGGGGACCGCCGAGTGCAGCCACCCATCGCAGCTTTGGCCCTTCCTCCCGCCCGCACCGCCACCACAGGCAGGCAGCTCCGGCGCTTCTCCTGGCTGACTCCGCAGCTCCTCCCCAGTCTTGAAGTGCAGTTGTTCCACGGCAATGGTGATGGACAGCAGGACCGAATCGGAGTGTTGCATCGGCCACAGGACGCCCCAATATGACATAGGCTCTGAAATTCCTGCATTGTGAGTATACTAATTCTCGGTGTGCGTGTGTGATTCAGTATAGCTTGTAGACTTCGAAATTTGTATGCATAATTTGTAGTAGCTGACTTTGCCTTACTGATAATTACCCTTACTGATAGTTGCATGCAATTTGGTACTTTCAAACCCAAGCTCAACTAGCTAGCAACCAGAAAAGATACGAGACGTTGCCGTGTTGGACTATTATTCCATGTAAAGATATAAGGGATATATAAGTCACAACATCTCGTTAGCTTAGTTGGTTAGCTCGCACCTTCCAGACGGTAACGGCGGAAAATGGTATTTCTGAGTTTGTGTCTAACAAAACAGTGGCATTTTAGAGTAGTGAAAACATTTAGTGGCAAAACTGAGTAGCGTTATACAGCCGATAGCAAAACTGGTAAAAACCCTTAAAACTATGGCTCCAACACACAGTAACAAACTAGTAGATGTAAAGCAGTAGTCCTATGTTATTTTTGATGATTACGGTAAGCATATAACTTTGTAAATGACATGATTGGATTTCAGGGATTGAGTAACTTCAGGCATCTGATCTGGTCCCAGCCAAAGAGACGCGGAAAAAAAATTGCGAGTTCAATCATTGGAAAAGAAAATGGGGTGAAATTTTACGCGGTGAAGCCACATATTTCAAACCGTAATCGTTTGCTCGGTATTTTCTACAAATATATTCTTGCTCTCGACATGGTACACCTAGTGTTGTATCTGGAAACTTCAACAAGCACTCTACAGAAAACTGATTGTGTATAACTTCCGGAGTAAAAATAAAGAGATTCTCATTTTCACGCAGACTAGCGAGAAGGCTGTCATCGTCCCTGTTCCTTACCATCAAGCAATGATTCACGGAATGGAGGCTGGGCCTCCTACATTAGCTGCCTCCGGACTTGAGCGCATTACTGAGCCTGCAGCAAACAATAATCGGCCGGTATCAGCAATGACTTCCATCGAATCTAACCAAGACCGTTTGTTGCCCATATATTGCGTACCGAAAGCGTAATAACCAAATCATCCATAATCTAAAAAAACCACAAAAATGGTAGTACAATAACTTACGTAACAGCACATTTTGGATGGGTTGGTCATGACGAGCGAGGATGCGCCAACAAGTTCCATGTACTGGGTTCGATCCTCTTCTCCCATTATAATTCCTACTATACTATTTGTTTCTCTGTCCCACCGACAGATGGGCCACAACGATGGACAGAGATAGCATTGGGCAGCTGCCACGCCAGATATAATCGTACGCCACAGGGAAACAAATGGCCTCCGTCAAATTTGATTAAAATGTGCTGTTATGTAAGTTGTACCATTTTTATGGGGTTTTTGAGATTATGCGTGGTTTTGTTATTTTGCTGCAAGTTGGTGTACTCTGGGTGTAAGTAATTCTTTAGGGAATGCATAAGCATGTCGCTATCTTATTAGACGTCTGGTGATAAGACACTAAAACTTATAGACAGTAACAAGTAACAACTAACAAGGGAAAACAGTCCTTTCTTATGTGAAATGAAATCATCTAGTCATTATCCATGTCTAACCAGAATACTGGGCATGGGCATTTTCTAACGATTTGAAGAGGGGATACAGGATTTGCAGCCCCCTGCCATACCACCACAAACAAAAAAATAGATTGAAAATATAGAAAAGAGCAAGTATTCATCTAGTCACTTTAGAAAGGAATGTTTCATTCAACTTACCAGTTCAAGCCTTCAAAAAGCCCCTCCCCTTTTATAGCAGATGTTTTGAAAATTGCCCATTGGCGGCTCTTAATCTTGTGAAGTTCTAATGATTCAGTTATGGCAGCATCATTAAGTGCACCTGGAAGGTCCTGGATAAGAAAAGACATCACAATAATGAATTAGGTAAGATAGCATATCAAACAGGATGCGCAACAACCTGCATCCAAAAGGTATTCAGACAAGTAAATTCACCTAGAAGCATTTATTTCCTTCTAATAAAAAAAGAGCAGCCAATGAATGATGATAGTTAAAGTAATTTCATGGAAACTCGTAAAGGCAGGTGCCTTGTTAGTAGACAATAGATCCAAAAATGTACTGCAGAAATAAGAAAAGACTGCAGGTATAGTGGAAATCATGAATTATTACAAGAACTTTGTTGTTAGTTCTGAGAACAGTTGCAATGTCCAAGTAACTATACAAATTTCAAAACCGTATATAAGAAATCAAATATGTTTGTTTCTTCACCTGTTTATTTGCATATACAAGGACAACCGCACCTTTCAGCTCATCCTCCTGCCAGTACAATGCACACAATGAGGTAACATATGCAATCAGATAATTATCTTGAAAAAAATACATCCTGGCCACTGAATACATCTGGCTCAAAAGACCCTACCGTCAAATGGAAGAAATTGCACTAGGTAAGTTGTTTATGTGGTCAACATGCATTGCCAAATCACACATCACCTTTCAACATGCAATTTTTTGTGATCTAAAGGCTCCAGGTCCGGATGGCATGCCGGCAGTTTTTTATAAGTTTTGGCATTTGGTCAGACCCAAGATTCAAGAGGAGGTCCTAAGAGTTCTAAATGGTGCAGTAATGCCGGAGGGATGGAATGAGACAACGATTGTGTTGATTCCAAAGGTAAAGAACCTGGAGTCTCTTATGCATGCTTTTTAAGCTGATCGCCAATGTTTTAGCAAACCGCTTGAAGGTGATTCTTCCGGAGTTAATATCCCCAACCCAATCAGCTTTTGTTCCCGGACAGGTGATTACAGATAATGTTGTTTTAGCTTAACCCACCTGATGCACAAGAAGAAAGGGGGTAGACAAGGGCTAGTGGCAGTAAAGCTTAACATGAGCAAAGCATATCGCCAGGTGGAGTGGAGTTTTCTGGAGGGTATGATGAATGCTTTGGGTTTTTCGGCTGCACGGTTGAATGTGATCATGACTTCTGTTCGATTGGTTTCCTATCACGTCAAGTTCAATCGGAAGTTAACACGCTTTCCGCCCACAGCGAGGCTTGTGCCAAGGAGATCCACCATCACCGTACTTGTTCATTTTGTGCGCGGAGGGTTTCTCAGTCTTGCAGCAGCGTGCTGAATTGGACCAATCCATTGAAGGGCTACAGCTGCTAGTGCAAATCAGCTGCAGGAGATACCGGCCCTGTACGAGGCCCGGTCAGGGCAAAAGATCAACAGAGACAAATCCTCAGCGTTCTTCATTAAAGGAACAAGTATGGCGAAGAAACATCAAGTTCTTCAGGCTCTCTGTATACCCCGAGAATCCAAGAACAAGCGATACTTGGGTTTGCCTGTAAATATCAGAGCAGCGAAGAGTAAAGAGTTCGAGTACATCAAAGAAAACATTTGGAAGAGGATGCAAGGGTAGCTAGAAAAGCTCCTATCTAAAGTAGGAAAGGAAATGTTGGTTAAGGCCGTCGCCCAGGCCATACCGACGTGCACGATGTCCTGCTTTGATTTGACCAAAAGCATATGTGAGCAAATCAGTGGCATGATTGCAAAGGTATTGGTGGAGTCAGCAGGACGGCAATGAAAAAATGTCACTGGATAGGCTGGGAAAGGTAAAATGTTGATGAAGTCGAAGAGAACTGGAGGCCTAGGGTTTAGAGACTTACGCATATTTAATATGGCCATGTTAACTCGTCAGAGCTGGCATTTTTTGCAGAACCCGGAGTCCCTCTGTGCGGTGGTGCTGAAGGCGAAATACCATCCGAATTGTACGATTATGGAAGCAACAGAATAGCCAGGCATGTCTTATACCTGGTGTAGCATCCACAGGGGCCGGGGGAGGGAGTGATTTGGCGCATAGGAGATGGTTCACAAGTGAATGTGTGGTCTGATCCGTGGCTGCCAAGAGGGACAACAAGAAGGCCTTATTCGCACCAAGGGCAGACGATAATTACAAAAGTAAATGAATTGATCAACGCGATTACGGAATCATGGGATACGGAATTAGTACAAGAGCTGTTCTCTCCGGAGGACTCAAAGGTCATCCTTGGGATCCCACTCAGATCAGGTATGGAAGATTTCTTGGCATGGCATCACATAGAAAGAGTGTGTTCTCGGTAAAATCGGCCTATCATCTAGGGGTCAGTGTAAAGGAAGCGGAGAGGAGACAAAATGCTGAGTCTTCCAGTGGCCGAAGCCAAGTTGTGGAGAAATGGAAGCATATTTGGCAGCTGCAGGTGCCTGGTAAGTTAAGCATGTTCCTTTGGAGATTGGTGCATAACACCTTACCCACAAGAATGAATATAAAGAGGAAAATGATTGAATTGGACACTAGATGCCCTATGTGTTCTAGGCTTGATGAGCATAGTGGTCATTTGTCTTTGAAGACCAAAAAAGTAAAAGCTGTCTGGAGGGAGCAAGGACTTTGAGGATGTGTGCTTGCAACTCTGAATGAGCGGACTTCCAAAATCTGATGCATCAGGTCTGCTTGCTGCCTGTAGAGAAGAAAATGAGAGTGGCGGTTCTTCTATGGGATTAGTGGGCAACACGGAATAAAACCAATGCGGGTAAGAAGCAAAAGACGGTTGAGGAAGTGAGTATGCTTATAAATAAACATCTGCTGGAATTCTCAAGCATGAAACAATCACCATCTCCACAGCCTGCTTGTCAGGAATCCCGGAAACCTCCCGAGGCGGGGATCGTAAAGATAAACATTGACGCAGCATTCAGAGAAATGTCCGAGGCCGGAGCTTGGGGATGTGGCGTGTGATGAAACAGGGTCGTTCCTAGAGGCGGCTGCCGGGAAAATGGAACATGTACGGAGCTCACTGCAAACTGAGACGACTGCATGTCTTAGGGCGATTGAAGGTGCAGATGATCTGGGAGCACAAAGAGCCATCTTCGAGTCAGATTGCCAAACGATGATTGGTGCACTGAAAGGGCGCAACTACGATACTGCGGACCTGGGAGTTCTATACCGTGAAGCTAGAAGGTTATGCCATGCCTCCTTTGTGTTCTATGATTTGATGTTCTGCCGTAGAGAATGTAATAAGGTCGCACACACGTTGGTGCAGTTCAGTTTAGAGGAGGATGTGCCTCTCACCGCGTGGACTTTTGATGCCCCTGATTTTTTTTCCGGGTATTGTGGCGAGCAAGTCGGCTGTGCACCAAGTTTAAGTGGAATACAAGTTATTCCTTTCAAAAGAAAATCACGCAATGGTAGTTGCTATTTACAGTGTACTTGATGCCAAAATCATCCAGTAGATCAAAAGCAGAACAGGAACCCAAACAGATAACTAGCAAATAGTCTTTTAACCACATCAATTTTGTGTAAACCACTAAAATCGATCACATATCTAGTTGATCACTTCAAAGTAGCATTCCCATGCTCCCGTAGTGCAATTAGCATTGACAATCAACATTATTTTGTGAGAAATATCTGAACCCTTGTATTACCAATGTGCATTGTAGGAGAAGCACATCCAATTGTGATATAAATCAGAGGCTTCTTTCATTGTGATGCATACCTCAAGGATGGAATGAAATTCTTCTTTTGCAGTTACCAGCCTATCAGTATCACTTGAATCAACAACATATATGATAGCCTGAGTGTTTGGAAAGTAGCATCTCCAGTATGGCCTAGGAACACACACAAGAAAGAGCATACTCAGTAGTACATCTCAGATTTACAGTCTATATAATGGTAGAATTTGCAAGTGGCTCATGACAGGCATTTCACATTCTGCTAGTAAAGGGATGCAGGGCAGATACCAGAATTATTAACTCAAGCTGAACAGCATACTCACTAGTACAGTACATCTTAGATCTACAGTTTTATATAATGAAAGTGGCCTGAATTAAGCTTTAAGAGATTACATGCCAGGTCTTTATTGAACAATCTCCCAAATCGAGGAATGAAAACAAGAAAATGAAGCCATTACAAGACTAATGCTCCTTGAACAGACTGAGTGGCGCTGCTAGTACACAATAAACTAACAATGACTGCAACAATCAAGATATGCATACTGAAATAGTTTCAACAAATACAAATACAGATCTTCTTGAGATTCCAGCAGCAAATGAGGTAAAACAACCAAATTTCTCAACAGGTCAACAAAGGTTGATCAGATAAACTACAGTAGAGTAACTAGAGTTATAAGCTTCAGATGTCAAAAACTATAAGGTCTATAAGGTCTTCTAAGATTCAGGCCTTGAAATAGTAACTACTGTTGCAACATGATGATATGCCTTCCAGAGACAGCAAATTGTGATAAGTTCATCTTCTCTCAAAAAAAAGGACATCATAGACACCAATACTTAAATGACTGGCAAAAAGATCAATTATGTTGGAGTTAATTAACCTTGCTGTATAGGTAATTAGATCATGTTTATTTCTGACTTAGGCATGTATTGAAGCTGCGGTAGTGTGTGCACGTCAGAGGTGTGTTTCACGTGTGCACACAGTGCAAAGCTAAATTTGTTTAATTAGTAGTGTCAGTTAGGTGCATGCCTAGTTAGTAGTAGGAGTGATTCACATGCATGCATGGATAGAGTTTGTTAGAAAGGCTTAGTTGTAGACCTGGTAATCACCAACGTTGTGCAGAGAGCACATCTCCAGGTGCAAGGAGAAAGGCCGAAACTAAGAGTGATCGGAGAGGTGGTTATTAGTTGTTGACTTGTTGTTTCTACCGGCTAGTGTGTGTACATCTAAAATGCATTGTAACGAAGTTCAGTTGTGTGAAAGAGTGAACAAGAGAAAAGGCACACTAGCTAAAAGGCATTGTAACCAAATTCAGTTGTGTGAAAGAGTGAACAAGAGAAAAGGCACACTAGCTAAAAGGCATTGTAAGTTTGTAACCAAGTTCAGTTGTGTGAAAGAGTGAACAAGAGAAAAGGCACAAGTTGTGCAGCGCCAAAGCCTCTCTGTGTTCTTGCGTGAGGCTCTTCTTCTAACTTGAGCTAGTGTGTGTATCTCCTGGGCAACTCCAACAAATTACTGTGGGAAGGCATTACTCCAAAATGGCTATAAGTTGAATAAAATAGTTACATCGTAATGACCGATTTTGGATATGGATACTCGCTGTAAAGAATGTACCTGATGCTTGTTTGACCACCTGTTGAGAACAAAATTCATGTTAAAATCTCAAGGTGGATATTCTGAAAGAGCAGGCATAACATAACATACTAGCATAGCACTAATAAAAAATGAAGGACACAAGCTTTCCTCCAGAAAGAATAATATTAATGCAAAACTTGGCAATCAAAAGAAAATCTCACCACAGCTTAAAAAATTCACTTAAAATGCATAACCATTAAACACATTACAACCAAATATTTCATGAAGGGTAGATGAATGTGCTTCATATTTGGGTAATCACCCACATAAGCAAGAGTATACAGGCATAATAACCTTCACAGCAGATTTCAAAATCTCAATCCATAATGTAGATCTTATGTCACAATGAGGAGAGTCATTCAAGTTAAAACAACAGTTATAAGTTATCACTTTTAAGTGATATTATCTTTGAAGGTGGTGTATTACAACAAGCATTTGTAGAGATGGTGCGCTAGAAGTTAAAACCCCGGATGAATGACTACGGTAAATAAACAGCAATTTAGGACATCAAAGCGTTGTTATTTTGGTTGTCTATATAGTTTTCCTTATGCTAGATTAGCCAGCTCTAACAATCATGGACCCATCAATCACAACCAAATGGGCGAACAAACAGAGCAAGTTTTTGTCTACAAGGCAAATCTACAACAACAACAACAACAACAACAACAAAGCCTTTAGTCCCAAACAAGTTGGGGTAGGCTAGAGGTGAAACCCATAAGATCTCGCAACCAACTCATGGCTCTGGCACATGGATAGCAAGCTTCCACGCACCCCTGTCCATAGCTAGCTCTTTGGTGATACTCCAATCCTTCAGGTCTCTCTTAACGGACTCCTCCCATGTCAAATTCGGTCTACCCCGCCCTCTCTTGACATTCTCCGCACGCTTTAGCCGTCCACTATGCACCGGAGCTTCTGGAGGCCTGCGCTGAATATGCCCAAACCATCTCAGACGATGTTGGACAAGCTTCTCTTCAATTGGTGCTACCCCAACTCTATCTCGTATATCATCATTCCGGACTCGATCCTTCCTCGTGTGGCCACACATCCATCTCAACATACGCATCTCCGCCACACCTAACTGTTGAACATGTCGCCTTTTAGTCGGCCAACACTCAGCGCCATACAACATTGCGGGTCGAACCGCCGTCCTGTAGAACTTGCCTTTTAGCTTTTGTGGCACTCTCTTGTCACAGAGAATGCCAGAAGCTTGGCGCCACTTCATCCATCCGGCTTTGATTCGATGGTTCACATCTTCATCAATACCCCCATCCTCCTGCAACATTGACCCCAAATACCGAAAGGTGTCCTTCTGAGGTACCACCTGGCCATCAAGGCTAACCTCCTCCTCACACCTAGTAGTACTGAAACCGCACATCATGACTCGGTTTTAGTTCTACTAAGCCTAAACCCTTTCGATTCCAAGGTTTGTCTCCATAACTCTAACTTCCTATTTACCCCCGTCCGACTATCGTCAACTAGCACCACATCATCCACAAAGAGCATACACCATGGGATATCTCCTTGTATATCCCTTGTGACCTCATCCATCACCAAAGCAAAAAGATAAGGGCTCAAAGCTGACCCCTGATGCAGTCCTATCTTAATCGGGAAGTCATCAGTGTCGACATCACTTGTTTGAACACTTGTCACAACATTATCGTACATGTCCTTGATGAGGGTAATGTACTTTGCTGGGACTTTGTGTTTCTCCAAGACCCACCACATGACATTCCGCGGTATCTTATCATAGGCCTTCTCCAAGTCAATGAACACCATATGCAAGTCCTTCTTTTGCTCCCTATATCTCTCCATAAGTTGTCGTACCAAGAAAATGGCTTCCATGGTCGACCTCCCAGGCATGAAACCAAACTGATTTTTGGTCACGCTTGTCATTCTTCTTAAGCGGTGCTCAATGACTCTCTTCCATAGCTTCATTGTATGGCTCATCAGCTTAATTCCACGGTAATTAGTACAACTCTGAACATCCCCCTTGTTCTTGAAGATTGGTACTAATATACTCCGTCTCCATTCTTCTGGCATCTTGTTTGCCCGAAAAATGAGGTTGAAAAGCTTGGTTAGCCATACTATCGCTATGCCCCCGAGACCTTTCCACACCTCAATGGGGATACAATCAGGGCCCATCGCCTTGCCTCCTTTCATCCTTTTTAAAGCCTCCTTGACCTCAGACTCCTGGATTCGCCGCACAAAACGCATGCTGGTCTCATCAAAGGAGTCGTCCAGTTCAATGGTAGAACTCTCATTCTCCCCATTGAACAGCTTGTCGAAGTACTCCCGCCATCTATGCTTAATCTCCTCGTCCTTCACCAAGAGTTGGCCTGCTCCGTCCTTGATGCATTTGACTTGGCCAATATCCCTCGTCTTCCTCTCTCGGATCTTGGCCATCTTATAGATGTCCCTTTCACCTTCCTTCGTGCCTAACCGTTGGTAGAGGTCCTCATATGCCCGACCCCTTGCTTCACCAACAGCTCGCTTTGCGGCCTTCTTCGCCATCTTGTACTTCTCTATGTTGTCTGCACTCCTATCCAGGTATAGGCGTTTGAAGCAATCTTTCTTCTCTTTAATCGCCTTCTGGACATCATCATTCCACCACCAGGTATCCTTATCTTCGCTTCTCCTTCCCCTGGACACTCCAAGCTCCTCCGAGGCCACCTTACGAATGCAAGTCGCCATCTTCGTCCACACATTGTTCGCATCTCCTCCTTCCTCCCAAGGGCCCTCCTTAATGACCCTCTCCTTGAATGCTAGAGCTACCTCCCCCTTGAGATTCCACCACTTCGTTCTAGCGACTTTGGCACGCTTATCCCGCTGGACACGAATCCGAAAGCGGAAGTCAGCAACCACCAGCTTATGCTGGGGTACAACACTCTCTCCAGGTATCACCTTACAGTCTAGGCACGCACGCCTATCTTCTCTTCTCGAGAGGATGAAATCAATCTGGCTAGAGTGTTGGCCACTACTAAAAGTCACCAGATGTGATTCTCTCTTTCTAAAGAGGGTGTTAGCTACAATCATGTTGTACGCTAGAGCAAAGCTTAAGACATCTTCTCCTTCTTGTCTACAAGGCAAATCTATTTGACACAAAAGAATGTTATGTTAAATTTCCACATCATGCATTGGAGATAAAAAAAAAAGTTTAGGATTGTTGAGTATTAATCTAAACGAAGCAATGAGGATATGGCCACGCGTCACCCCAGCCTGCAGCCTGCAGAACCAACTAGGCTCCAAGGTGGCGGCTCTGCGGGTGAGTCGGTGCTTCATGTGAGAAAGGAGGAAACCTGGAAACGGTGAGGAAAGAAAAAATGGAGAGATGGGAGAGGGATGCGTTGGCTCAAATCACTATAGTGTGTAGCGCTCGGGGACGACGATGATGCCGGGATGAGGAGCTCCGGCTATGGAGACGCTATGAAGCATGGGTTAGGTAGCGGCCAGGACTTTTTCCATGGCAAGGGTACGGAGCGCCATCCATGATGTGTGATGTCGGATCCAACAACGACTGGGCTTTTTCTATGGCGCAGAGCATGAGTTCGACTGTACGTGGGAAGCCAAATATGGTCGGAGGGCTCCAAACCTGGACGCACCACCCCCTGATATTCAATTATTACTATAAGTTTTCATTGGCTCAGGTTCATATTACGTGCAGATTGCAGATTAGAATCCGTTTCAGAGTCAAATTGTATTTCCTTTTGAGCCGGTTTGTAAGCCAAGGTATCCCTACTATATATTGAGCCTCTCCCACGATCAATAAAGCATCAGAATTCACAGTATTACTCCCTCCGTCCGAAAATACTTGTCATCAAAATGGATAAAAAGAGATGTATCTAGAACTAAAATATGTCTAGATACATCCCCTTTTATCCATTTTGATGACAAGTATTTCCGGACGGAGGGAGTACTTCCTATTAGAACTAGGATAATTAGAGTTTGTTCCATCTGGTATCAATTGGCGGACGATGACAAAGCCAACGGTGACATCAACCTCATGCTCAAGGAGCTACCGGCCCAGTTAAAGGAAGTGATGGTGAAACGGACCACCAAGCGCCTTCGTGGAGGGCCTCGTCCAATGCCTCAATGCCCTGGAGCGGCGCTTCACCACCTCCCGCCTTTGTCGACCCTCGAGCCTGGGCGCTCAGCATCACCGACCCGCACGTGGGCATTTCAACCGGCAGCCAGCGGCTCCTCCACCACCTCCTCCATGTCGGTCCATGCCTCCAACACTCTCGAAACCATGTCGGCCTAGAGTAATTAGAGTTTGTTTCATCGGTTGGGATCAAGAGGGCGAATTTGGAGGAGAATTTTGGGTGAAGGAGAGAGATTCGGGAAGGATTTGAGGCAATTTTTTGGAAAGAGAGACTCTGGGAATTATCTGGGGAAGAATATACAAATAGAATGGGAATATTCTGGAGATGGTGGGCCCCAGTGAAGTGCTGGCCTGAGGGGAAAAACTAACTGATTGCCTCCTTTTACATCTATGTGGATGCACGGGGCAGCACCTTGGTGCTGGTTCCTTTGCTCCTGCCCTAAGTATGCTTTACTCTAGTGAGTCCTGCTAGGCAAATTGGTTATAGGTTTTGCTTCCTTTGCTCCTGCCCTAATTATGCTTTACCCCACTGATTTAAGCATCACATCAATTACCTAACCTAATTTAATTGAAATACCTAAACCTCATTCAATTGAAATAAACATAAGGAAGACTCCAAGATGGTATTCAAAGGGTGAGAACACATTGGCAACATACAGCAAATCGTCCAACATGATCCAATTTTTCACATAAGTATCAAAATTGTATGTCAAATCCTGATAAACTTCAACTTGTGTGGTGCTCTGTGTTAGTTATGGCTATGAATAATACAAAGATTGTGCTTTGGATATATATCTATGTGATTCGTTACTTTTTTTTTTGCGAATAATGTGATTCGTTAGTTCTAACACTAACATTCAAATGAGGGGCGAGGATACGTGTCACTTACCGAGATCCCAAACTTGGAACTTGATGTTATTGTACTGCACCGTCTCCACGTTGAACCCGATCGCTGCAGCAAGACACACACGGACACAACACCACCTCACATCAAATCTAAGCTCGATCCATACACATCAAAAGAAATGCACACACTAGTTGAGCACCAGAACAGGAAACCCACTTGGGATCGTGGAAACGACCTCCCCCATCTGCAGCCGATCTGCAAGCCACGCCACATGAATCAGAATTCAGAAACACGAACAAACAGAACCGCAGATCCAAGGAGGAACCACGGAAGATTCGGGGCGAGGGAGATCGGGCTCACTTACAGAGGATAGTAGTCTTGCCGGCATTGTCGAGGCCGAGGACGAGGATGCGGGCCTCGCGGTTTCCGAATACCGACGAGAAGAGCCGCGTGAACACGATGCCCATGACGGCGCCCCTACGCGGCGGAGGGGCGCGAGCTAGGGTTTCGTTGGGGGCTTGGCGGCTTGGGGTCGTGAGATCTACGACGGTAAGGGAAGATCTGGAGCGAGTGAGCTTGCGCGCGCGAGTGCGGAAGACGAAGATCTCCCCCACTTCTCGCCGATAGGACAGAGTACGGAGGTCGGGAGGAGAAAATGTCAGGCACGGCCCGGTTCACTTCTCTCTTTAAAAAAAAGCTTAGTAGTATTCACCATCGATCCAACGAACACTATAAATAAAAAAATGAATTCAGGTCCGTACACCGTCTAGTGACGACTACAAGCACTGAAGAGAGCCGAAGACGCGCCGTCGTCATTGCCCCTCACTCGCTGGAGCCAGACAAAACTTGTTGTAGTAGACAGACGGTGACAGTGTTCTGACTAGGGGATGCTAACCACATTGGCCTCCTAGTCATGGGACGGGCCAAGGACCCAGATAACCAAAGAATGGGTCATGTCCATCATGCCTCCCAGCGTGTTTAAAATGGAATCCTCAGAAGACTTGTCACACATGTCAAGGCATGTTTAAATCATCGGCAAGCTTATACATAGATATAACCAACCTACATGTAACCCTAGGTACTATCAGCCCCTATATAAGCCGAGTGGTTTAGTCCATAAGGTAGAGTTTTTTAGAGACATTATACGATCTTAAGATAGATCATCTTGTACTTTGTACCCCATCACATCAATACAATCAAAGTACACGTACTTTAAGAGAACCCGAACCTATGTAAACATCATGTTCCTCTTGTGTCATGTTACCATCAAGCTAAGATCCACAGCTCAGGACCCCCTGCCTGAGATCCGCTAGATTCAACCCCGACATTGATGGCTCATACACATTCCGTTGTGTGGTCAAAACAGCTCGATGGCTCATCTTTGGATCGAGCGCAACATTGGTTGCTGGAAGACCTTCTTCCCCAGACAGCTTTTTGTGTTTGGCGGTGTCACGCCGATTCTACTGGCCACCTCGGCTAGATCGAGAATTTCGCTCCAGGCCAAACCAGCAGGTTTGAAAACATGGCATATGTTGCAGATGCCCACGACAGACTCGCGTTTTCGGGCTGGTGTCAGACCAGTCTGAGCCTCGCTGATGCCAACATGCTGATCTTGGATTCAATCTCGGATCAGGACCACAGCGCGATCATTCATCGGATTTTGCTTCGAGTTCGGAGCTGAACAATGCCTCGTCGGATCAGACGTCAAGTTTGACCGATGAAATTCCCGAGGCATTGTCAGATGAAACCTCGGCAAAACTTCAGCTAAGCCCGGTTTTTTATGTCGCTTGAACTATGTCGGTATTTCCCCCAAGAGGAATGGATGATGCAGCAGAGCTATGGTAGGTATTTCCCTCAGTTATGAAACCAAGGTATCAATCCAGTAGGAGAACCAAGCAACACTATGTAAACGGTACCTACACACAAAGAAACAAATACTTACAACCCGACGCGTATAAGGGGTTGTCAATCCCTTCTCCGGGTAACGGCGCCAGAAATTATCTAGTTGACAGGATAAAATTGTAATAGATTGGATAAATAGATCTTGATTAAACACGAAATAAAAGATGCAAATAAACAAGTGCGGCAAGGTATTTTGGGTTTTTGGAATAATAGTTCTCAAAATAAAATTCGCAAATAATAGTTCGGAAAGCAAATATGAGAAAGAATAGACCCGGGGGATGTAGATTTCACTAGTGGCTTCTCTCAAGAAAATAGCACACGGCGGGTAAACAAATTACTGTTGGGCAATTGATAGAACTTCAAATAATTATGACGATATCCAGGCAAAGATCAATATATAGGCATCACATCCAATATTAGTAGACCGACTCATGCCTGCATCTACTACTATTACTCCACACATCGACCGCTATCCAGCATGCATCTAGTGTATTGAGTTCATGGAGAAACGGAGTAATGCAATAAGAACGATGACATGATGTAGACAAGATTTATTCATGTAGGAATAGACCCCATCTTGTTATCCTTAATAGTAATGATCAATACGTGTCTTGCTGCCCCTTCTGTCACTGGGAAAGAACACCGCACGATCAAACCCATCACAAAGCACCTCTTCCCATGGCAAGAAAATCGATCTAGTTGG
Source organism: Triticum dicoccoides (assembly GCF_002162155.2). Lineage (NCBI taxonomy): Eukaryota > Viridiplantae > Streptophyta > Magnoliopsida > Poales > Poaceae > Triticum > Triticum dicoccoides. The sequence goes on along the minus strand of NC_041392.1, from coordinate 329,409,111 downwards.
CCTAACTAAATCAGAGATTCAAAGAAGAAATACGAGGCTATAAATAATCATGCATATAAGAGATCAAAGAAGACTCAAATAACTTTCATCGGATCCCAACAAACACACCGCAAAAAGAGTTACATCAAATAGATCTTCAAGAGACCATTGTATTGAGAATCAAAAGAGAGAGGAAGCCATCTAGCTACTGCCTACGGACCCGTAGGTCTACAATAAACTACTCACGCATCATCGGAGAGGCACCAATGTGGATGATGAACCCCTCCGTGATGATGTTTAGATTGGATCTCGTGGTTCTGAAACTTGCGGCAGCTGGAATTGTATTTCGTTGACTCCCCTAGGATTTTTGGAATATTTGGGTATTCATAGGGCGAAGAGGCGGTGCGGGAGGCCATCCAGGTGGGCACATCCCACCAGGGCGCGTCTAGGCCCCCGGGCGTGCCCAGGTGGGTTGTGCCTGAAGGAAATATGCCCTAGAGGCAATAATAAAGTTGTTATTTATATTTCCTTATATCATGATAAATGTTTATTATTCATGCTAGAATTGTATTAACCAGAAACTTGATACATGTGTGGATACATAGACAAAACACAGTGTTCCTAGTAAGACTCTAGTAGACTAGCTCGTTAATCAAAGATGGTTAAGTTTCCTAACCATAGACATGTGTTGTCATTTGATGAATGAGATCACATCATTAGGAGAATGATGTGATGGACAAGACCCATCCGTTATCTTAGCATAATGATCGTTAAGTTTTATTGCTATTGCTTTCTTCACGACTTATACATATTCCTCTGACTATGAGATTATGCAACTCCCGAATATCGGAGGAACACCTTATGTCCTATCAAATGTCACAACGTAACTGGGTGGTTACAAAGATGCTCTACAGGTGTCTCCGAAGGTGTTTGTTCGGTTGGCATAGATCAAGATTAGGATTTGTCACTCCGAGTATCTGAGAGGTATCTCTGGGCCCTCTCGGTAATGCACATCACTATAAGCCTTGCAAGCAATGTGACTAATGAGTTAGTTGCGGGATGATGCATTATAGAACGAGTAAAGAGACTTGCCGGTAACGAGATTGAACTAGGTATGATGATACCGATGATCGAATCTTGGGCAAGTAACATACCGATGACAAAGGGAATAATGTATGTTGTCATTATGGTTTGACCGATAAAGATCTTCGTAGAATATGTAGGAACCAATATGAGCATCCAGGTTCCGCTATTGATCGGAGACATGTCCCGATCGTGGTGATACACATATTCATAATATTGATGCCAAAAGCTGCAAAGTTGATAATGATCGTGCAACATATTTGTGGCACTGCTGTTTAGGTCATATTGGTGTAAAGCGCATTAAGAAACTCCATGCGGATGGACTTTTGGAATCACTTGGTTGTGAATCATTTGATGCTTGTGAACCATGCCTCTTGGCAAGATGACTAAGACTTCGTTCTCCGGAACAATGGAGCGAGCCACTGACTTATTGGAAATAATATATACCGATGTATGCGGTCCGATGAGTGTTGAGGCTCGCGATAGGTATCGTTATTTTCTGACCTTTAGAGATGATTTGAGTAGACATGGGTATATCTACTTAATGAAACACAAGTCTGAGACATTTGAAAAGTTCAAAGAATTTCAGAGTGAAGTGGAGAATCATCGTAACAAGAAAATAAAGTTTCTACGATATGATCGCAGAGGCGAATATTTGAGTTACGAGTTTGGCCTTCATTTAAAACAATGTGGAATAGTTTCACAACTCACGCCACCTGGAACATCACAGCGTAATGGTGTGTCCGAACGTCGTAACCGTACTTTATTAGATATGGTGCGATCCATGATGTCTCTTACCAATTTATCACTATCGTTTTGGGGTTATGCATTAGAGACAGTTGCATTCACGTTAAACAGGGCACCATCTAAATCCGTTGAGATGACACCGTATGAACTATGGTTTGGCAAGAAGCCTAAGTTGCTGTCGTGGGTTTGTCACGGCAGATGTCCTTGTGAAAGGACTTAATCGTGGAGCCATCGCAATGTGTTAGCTTAAAGAGGTTAAACCGGACAAGGGGGCACAAGGAATTTTATACTAGTTCGGCCCCTTCGATGAAGGTAAAAGCCTACATCTAGTTGTGATTGGTATTGCTAGGGTTTCGATGACCAGAGAGCGAATCCGCTTTGACTGGCCCTCGAGTTGTTGTTTTCCTGTCCCTAAACTGCTGCCGGGTCGTCCCTTTATATACATAGGTTGACGCCCGTCGGTTTACAGAGTCCCGAAGCCGGATCATAAACGTGTCCGGTTCGGCCTCTACACTTCCTATCTTACAATGCAAGTTACATAATAAGGTCGGTTTACATCTACAGGCCTTAACTCGCCTTTGGGCCTTGGGCCTCCATAAAGTGCCATCATTCTGACGTCTTCATGGGCTTCTAATCTTCATAAAGTTAATCCGGCTACTCCTAGCCGGTTTATGCCCAGTAGTAATATCCCCAACATTAGGCCCCAGATTGGTTTGAACTTGTTCATGTCAATCTTCAACACTTAGAAAAACTCCTCCTTTGCATCTTTACCTTGATCTTGTAAACCGCTGTGACGTCATATTCCAGGATCATGATAAAGCTGAGGATCACCTTCATTAATGCATATCCAGCCATCGAGGCGACACCATTATTAACTATCCATTTTTGAGCTCCTCGATTCCCGCACTTGTCGCTTTATCGCTTCGCCTTATAAATAGGGCCATGGGTCCTTATCATTTTTTTCCCTCGTCTCCTTTGCTTCTTATTCCTCCTCGCGACACCTCTGCCCCTGAGCGCCGCCGCTGTCACCGAGCTTCTCCTATGCTTCGACAAAGGCCGCTGCATCAACTTGACCGTTACCAGAGACACACGATGTTCCTCCGTTGCTTCAATCAGTCGCTGCAAGTTATTTCTTTTCCCCCTTTGTAGATCTGTCTAGGGTTTCGTCGTTCTTCACAGTTCATCGAAGTTCCTCAGAGCTCCGGTGTTGCTCTTCTCTGTTCCTCCTTAGACTATGGATAGAAAATCTCAATCTTGATATATTCCGCATAATAGTTTACCTTCCGCTACCACAACAAACCTTTTGCACACGAAAAACTGATCTGAACCTTTACAACCGGCTTTGGGTCCAACCCTTTTTCGGTCAAAATATTTTTGCTTTTCTGTCTTCGGTAGATCCAAAATTCCCATGTCCCTTTGTGGAACCTTTTTTACCTTACTTAGTCATTCTTACCTTGGATCTGTATCTTTTTACCACATAGGCGGTTTACCTTTGTAAAAGCAACCTAACACATACCATTAGTCCCCTGGTGAACCGGCAAACCCTTTTTACCTCCATTGTTATACTCCGGTTTAACAACATGTGCCTACTTTTGTTTTGATATTGTATTGTCATTCATTGTTGTATCAGTCTCCGGTTTATGCAATTTCACACATCTGCATATGTTTATTCCATTGCATCTTGCGCACCACCATGAATCATTCGTAAACCGGCATTTCCTTTTTAGCTTTTCATTTCACAATGGCCAAACAGTTTGCCGCTTGCAACTGGGCTCCTTCCTGGATCACCGAAGAATAATTGAACGGAATGGTCAGTATCGGCACCTTGCCGAAGAAAACAGAAATTCGGTGGCGAGTTCCAGGAACAGAGAATCCTCCTACCCCGAGGCAGGGTGAGGTAGTAGTCTTTGTCGACCACATAGGTCGTGGTTTCAAACCGCCCGGGTCGAAGTTTTTCCGAGATGTTCTTGCCAGTTTCCAACTCCATCCTCAAGATATCAGACCCAACTCGGTGTCCAATCTATGCAACTTCCAAGTCTTCTGTGAAGTATACTTATAAGAAGAACCAAGTGCTAAGCTGTTCCAGGACTTTTTCCATCTGAACCGGCATACAGAGTTTGTAAATGGTCCCAACACTGAACTTGGCGGTGTCTCTATTCAAAAGCGGAAGGAAGTTGAATTCCCTCATGCCAAACTGCACAGTCACCCTAAGGAATGGAACCAGACTTGGTTCTACTGCAGAGATACCTCTCCTGAAGATGAGAATCCTCTTCCAGGCTACCGTGATCACCGACTTTCTAACACTCATCCAATGCTGCAACATTTGAGTTCTGCAGAACGGGCCAAATATGCCCCTCAACTGCCAAGCTCCGGGCCTTTATGGCCAACGGTTTAACAGGCATTGATTTTGTGCATTGCTGGATATCTTGGAGTGTTTTGCCACTAAGCCGCCGCCCCGGTTTAATGTGTGAGTATATCGGTGAAGTCGAAGACCCCCAACGCCACATCAACATTCAGATAACTGATGAAGAGGTCACTGAAGGTGTTAAGAAAATTTTGAACGAACCGGAATCAGTCTGTCGACAAACCGGCTTGAACCCCTTCTACACTCAAAATAAACCGCCTGTTGTAAGCACTATGCTCCCTTTTTATCTTTGATATCTTTTAAATTGCTCAACTTTGTGAACTTTCCTTTGTTTGTGTATGAACAGGGTGATGATCCCTTCTGGAAGCAGAAGTCCGGAGATAAAGCGGCCAAGCCATCCCGTCCCAAAACTAAAGCCGTCAAGCGTACCTCAAAGCGGAAAACGGCTGATCGGATCAGCATGGAACTTGATGAAGATGCAGATGATTCGGAAGTTGAGGTACAACTTGACTCACTTGGCTCCCTTTTCATGCACCTCATTAACAATGATCTTTATCAGGAGGATGTAGAAGGCAGCCAGGCTAATGGTGTAGAGGTAATTACCCTTTCCTCTGGTTCAGACTCTATGCCAACACAAAAAAACCCGTCAAGCAGTCCGAAAAGTAAGCTTTTCTCATCCTCTTGCTTACTTGGATCCAACATTTACTTTGAAGACGCAGCAGCATGAAGCTCGCTGGACAACCCGACACAGTGGCCAACAGGTCACTTCGGCCGGTTTACCTGATACCCCGGTTCAAAAGCGCCGGTCTGAGGTCTCTCCCACTTCTGACAATTCTTATCCCAAGGCAGGTTATTTCAGACAACCTCTTAATCCGTCCGATTCAAATTATCAGGTGACACCTCCCTCATCTTTTGGCGAGTCAACAGCAACGCAACTCCCTCCTCTCAAAACTGTAGCTGGGTAAGCTTTCAAACCCTTTCTTCAAACGCGTTGCAAATCTTGGATAAGATGCTAAACCTCTTTTAATTTTGTTTGCAGGGCCAAAGCCAGACCCAACAAAAAAGATCGGGCCAACAATCCGTCAGAAGACCAGGCGGTTTTTGAAGAAGAGCAAATAGGTGAACCGGACCAAACTCGTGAGCCGGAGGGTCCTCATCCTGAAGCTACCTTTGATGAACTGCCCCTTCAAGACCGGAATATTGATGTACAACCAGAAGCTGATCCTACTGTACCTGACCCTGAACTGGCAGCTCCAAATCGGGCTAGTCCGGTGAGAGGTACCGATACTTCGTCATCACCCGCAAAAACCACTGAAGGCCAAGGCGATGATGTTATCATTATTGGCATGGGCCACAGCTCTCCTGGCCATCCCGTAATCTTAGCTCAACATAGTGCCAAAGAAGAGTGTGCTGCTAGGGAAAAGGGTAAATGGAGCACTGACTTATCAAGCTATGCCCATCTCAGTGCTGAAGAACTTCACTCCGGTTTCTTAAACCGTCTGCACTCAAACCTTGACTATGAAGCCGGTTTGGTGAACTTGATGAAGGAACGTTATGAGGTATTTTCATCTCCCTTTACTTCTTGATTCCAAAGTTGAAATGCTAGCCCAAGTAGCCCCCAAGGGCCGTTTTATGATGTTTAATCTTAAATCGGGTCTTTGTAACACTTTAATCCTCTCCTACTGACCCTCAAAATGTCAGGTCCTTAGTGAAAACCAAAACCGATACTTTACCAATGTAATTATATAGCTTTCCTCAGTGTAGCCCCCAAACGCCGGTTTAGCTTTGCGAGGTAATCCGGGTCTTTAATCCATGTGTCCGTTTTGAACAGATGTACATTAGCCCCCAAGTGTCAAGGATAATGCTTGCATTGTTCTGGAGACTTAAAAAAGATGTAGTGAATCAGAGCAAATAGGCATTAGCCCCCAAGTACAAAGTGCATAATTTGTGATATGCTTTGTACTTAGAAAATACATATCCTGTTGTTGACATATCTTCGCTGTTACAGGCCGAGCTAAGTAATAGAGATGCTCAAACCGCTGATTTGCAAAATAACATGAAATCACAACAAGCAGAGGTTGTGAAAGCCAAGGAGGAGCTGACCAAAGCCATGACAGCTATGGAAAAGCTAAAGGAATCTTTTAACAAAGAACATGCTGACTGGGAAACCGAGAAGGCCGGTTTAACCAAAAGAGCTGAGGATGCCGAAGTAGCCCTGAAGCCAGTTGTAGAAGAACTAACTGGTTTGAAGCAGCAAATCAACGCCATGACGTCCGCTATTTTTGGTAAGTAGCTCCTTATGCAGTTTGTCCACTTCATGAGATCTTATCATTTACCAGTTTGCTGACTTTAAACCGTGACAGGCACTCGTATTGCTCATCTGGGCACAGATATGCGGATGAAGCTTAAAGCGGCTTCTACCTTGATTGAATAGCTGTACTCTGGATCCCAGCGTGCTATTTGCACTGCAGCTTACAATAAACCGGCGCCATCACTGATAAAAGAAACTCTTGAGAAGCTGGCCATGTTACCAGCCTGGATTACTGAACTGAAGAAGGCAGCCGCAAGAGCAGGAGCATTAACCGCGCTAATCCGGGCCAAGGCATGGATTCCGGACCTTGAAGCGGATGACATTATAAAGGGATATCCAGGTGTGAAGGAGGACGGTTCAAACTTCGACAATGATGATCTCCGAAGGTTGACAAAGGAGATGCGGCCAATAGCCAACAAACTGGTAGAAGACACAGACTTATCTCATTTCCAGCCGGCTTACGACACTGAAGGGAAGAGACAGCTTGCCGAAATCCATGAAGTCGAAGAACTTGTGCCTCCAATCCCTAAGCACACTTACGCTCCTGACATTAACCCCTCCAGCCTTATCCATGAAGAAGCCGTGTTTCAAGATTTAACTGGAATTGATTGGTCAACGGTTGATTTCCAGCGTCCGGGGAGGGATGAAGAAGAAGTGATTGCACCAAATGACCCTCAACCGTCAAACCGTCCAGACGAAGCATCTTAAACCGGCAACCGGCTTATCAGCTATTGTGCGCCAATGCTTAAAAACAAGTATTCAATTGAAGCCGTTTTGAAGCTTCCTGTAATAGGATAGCAAAACTCCTTTATCTGCCATGCCATCGAGCATGTTTTGTGATGCTTTGATATTGTGAAAACTTGCTCCACTTTTTGGGATCTATTTATGCATAGCCCATGATGATTTGTGTTCCTGGATACAAGAACTTGAAAGTGTCCTAGTGGTTTACCACTGGACGGGTCATGATGCCCAAAAATATACAATACTTGGATGGATAATCAAAGTTTGTATAAAAAATAATATCTAAAACATACCTCGTTGGCTGACCAAAAAGGTGTAAACACCAATCCGGAGAATGGATAACTCCGTCTTTAATTTGCCGGATTATGATAATAAACCGTACGGGGATATAATAAATATCGGGTTTTCCTTATAACACTGGCGACTTGTTAGTCAAAACCAGACCGGGTTAATGAACGCCGGATTATAACTGATCATGTACAAACAACTTGTAGTTGAAAACCAGGCCGGGTGTAACACCCCGGACACACCCGCCGGTGGTCGTTACTCCTGGCGGGATCTAGACTGGCCTCACAGATCAATACTAGTCTTTTCTGTGCACTTTGTCCTCACTCATGCGCACCCGGGAGCAACTTCCCGGCCGGTCACCCATCCTGACACTACTCCAAGCTGAGCACGCTTAACTTTGGAGTTCTGTCCAAATGGGCTCCCGGAAAAGAAGGAATTCCTTATTGATATGAGTAGTCTATCATCCCTAATAAGCCAGGCCATTACATACACCCCCACTTAGAGGAACCGACGTCCTCGTCGGGCCACAGGAACGTTCCCTCTTGGCAGATACGTCTGTGCTTCCAGTCCAGTATATGTGTCATGTCGTGTGCCACGACGGGTCACAAACGTCATGAACAACATGACCACGCACCTGTCCGCAACCATCTGTGTAACCGCGAGGGTCGGCTCTGATACCAACTTGTAACGCCCCGGACACACCCGCCGGTGGTCGTTACTCCTGGCGGGATCTAGACTGGTCTCACAGATCAATACTAGTCTTTTCTGTGCACTTTGTCCTCACTCATGCGCACCCGGGAGCAACTTCCCGGTCGGTCACCCATCCTGACACTACTCCAAGCTGAGCACACTTAACTTTGGAGTTCTGTCCAAATGGGCTCCCGGAAAAGAAGGAATTCCTTATTGATATGAGTAGTCTATCATCCCTAATAAGCCAGGCCATTACACCGGGTCAAGGACACCGGTTTATCAGAAGATATTATGAACCTCAACAAAGGCGAAAAAAACTTAGCAAATAGACCTCAAAAAGAACATGCAAGGCTTTTACGAGCTGACAGGCTCCAAATCAAGGCTTTTCATGGGCTGCCAGGCCGCTGAGTTAAACCATTTAACAAAGCCTTTTAAGATGGGCCTCCAATTAACCAATCATCGTTTTAACTTTGACAAGTTCAGGGTCTGTATAAGATTGACTTGTCAAACGTTCGGCGGGTCATACCAGGATTACCTGGACAGGAGTGGCTTACTTGATGAAGGCAGGTTAACCCGGGGCTTTAGGTGAATACACCAGGCTTCCAAGCCGTGGCTTGATAGCCAATTACAAGGGTCCTTTCAAACTCTTTGTTGCTTTGCAAAAAAAGCCCCCTAGTAACCTTCTGAGCTGTGCTCAGTGGGTGCCCATGTTTGAGTTTATGCTTTTTGCAACACTCTCTTTGGCCCCGAAGTGAATTCGTGTTGGCCTTACGCCGATCAAGAGGTGTAGCTACGATTCAGATATGACCAAGCCCCCTAGTGATATCCCTTTGTGGTTTCAAACCGATCAAGAGGTGTAGCTACGGTTCAGATATGACCAAGCCCCCTTGTCGGTGTCAAAACTGGTGGATCTCGGGTAGGGGGTCCCAAACTATGCGTCTAAGGCGGATGGTAACAAGAAGCAGGGGACACAATGTTTTACCCAGGTTCGGGCCCTCTTGATGGAGGTAAAACCCTACGTCCTGCTTGATTAATATTGATGATATGGGTAGTACAAGAGTAGATCTACCATGAGATCGGAGAGGCTAAACCCTAGAAGCTAGCCTATGGTATGATTGTATGTTGTCCTATGGACTAAAACCCTCCGGTTTATATAGACACCGAAGGGGGCTAGGGTTACACAAAGTCGGTTACAAAGGAGGAGATATACATATCCGTATTGCCTAGCTTGCCTTCCACGCCAAGTAGAGTCCTATCCGGACACGAGACGAAGTCTTCAATCTTGTATCTTCATAGTCCAACAGTCCGGCCAAAGGATATAGTCCAGCTGTCCGGAGACCCCCTAATCCAGGACTCCCTCACCCCTAGTGATTTTCTTTATATCCGTGCGGCTGTAGAGACCGGTTTAACAAAACTCCGCTTTGTCAGTAGAAATTTTTGGAAGCACACATGATGTAAAAAGAACAGAGACCCTGCTTTATTCGAGGATCCGGTTTATTATATAATATATACATTTTCATAAATATGTACATATGAAGAGCCTATGGCTCAAGTATAGTAAGGCCTAAGAAGAGCTATATTCCACGGCCGCTTGGTCTCCTCCTCCGATTTATGTGAGTCTTTGTGCTCTCGAACATCAATGAGGTAGTATGACCCGTTGTGCAGATTCTTGCTGACCACAAAAGGTCCTTCCCAAGGTGGGGATAATTTATGCATATCAGTCTGATCCTGGATCAGCCGGAGCACCAGATCGCCCTCTTGAAAAGTTCTGGTCTTAACCCGGCGGCTGTGATAACGTCGGAGATCTTGTTGATAAATCGCTAAACGTGCTGCTGCAAGATCACGCTCTTCATCTAACAGGTCCAGGGAATCCTGACGTGCCTTCTCATTATCAGCTTCAACATAGGCTGCCACACGGGGCGAGTCGTGACGGATGTCACTAGGAAGAACTGCCTCCGCTCCATAAACCATGAAGAAAGGTGTGTAACCCGTAGATCTGTTGGGTGTGGTGTTGATGCTCCATAATACAGAAGGTAACTCCTCAACCCAACAGCACGGTGTCCATTTCAAAGGAACCATAAGCCGGGGTTTAATACCTCGCAAAATTTCTTGATTTGCCCTCTCCGCTTGACCATTAGATTGGGGTGAGCCACTGATTCTACATCAAGCCGGATGTGCTCACGTTGGCAAAATTCTTCCATCTCTCCCTTTGACAGATTAGTACCATTATCAGTTATAATACTGTGTGGAAAGCCAAACTGGAATACCACCTTTTTGATGAACTGAACCGTCGTGGCCGCATCACACTTACTGACTGGCTCTGCTTCCACCCATTTGGTGAATTTGTCAACCGCCACTAACAAGTGGGTCTTTTTGTCCTTGGATCATTTGAAGGGTCCAACCATATCAAGCCCCCAACTCGCAAACGACCAAGTTATTGGAATCATCCTCAACTCCTGAGCCGGAATGTGAGCACGACGTGCGAATTTTTGACAACCGTCACATCTTTTGACTAAATCCTCTGCATTGGCGTGAGCTGTTAACCAATAAAAACCGTGGCGAAAAGCTTTAGCTACCAAAGACTTTGAACCGGCATGGTGACCACAATCCCCTTCATGGATTTCTCGCAAAATCTCACAACCCTCTTGAGGAGAGACACAACATTGAATTGCCCTTGAGACGCTGTAACGATGTAACTCTCCGTTGAGTATGGTCATCGACTTAGAACGCCAGATTATATGTCGGGCCACGTTTTCATCCTCTGGTAACTCGCCCCGGTTCATGTAAGCCAAGTATGGGATTGTCCAATCCAGTATGACATGCAAAGCTACCACCAATTGAGCCTCTGGATCAGGAATAGCCAACTCCTCCTCCGTTGGTATCTTGACCGATGGATTATGCAACACGTCAAGAAAGACATTTGGTGGGACCGGTTTACGCTGAGAACCAAGGCGGCTTAAAGCGTCTGCCGCTTCGTTCTTTCGCCGGTCTATATGGTCCACCTGATAACCCTTGAAGTGACCAGCCACTGTGTCCACCTCTCGTCGATATGCAGCCATGAGTGGGTCTTTAGAATCCCAAGTGCCAGACACTTGTTGAGCCACCAGGTCTGAATCCCCAAAGCATTTAACCTGGCTTAAATTCATCTTTTTAGCCATCCGAAGACCGTGGAGTAAGGCCTCATATTCAGCTGCATTGTTAGTACAAGGGAATATTAAACGGAGGACATAACAGAACTTGTCACCTCGTGGGGAAGTTAGTATGACTCCAGCCCCCGAGCCCTCCAACTGTCTGGATCCATCAAAGTGAATAGTCCAATACGTGTTATCTAGCTTTTCCTCTGGTGCCTACAACTCCGTCCAATCATTGATGAAGTCCACGAGTGCTTGGGATTTAATCGTTGTGCGAGGTATGTATTTGAGCCCGTGAGGTCCAAGCTCAATAGCCCACCTGGCAATCCAGCCAGTTGCTTCTCTGTTTTGAATGATATCTTCCAGAGGGGCTGAACTGACCACTGTGATAGGATGGCCCTGAAAATAATGTTTAAGCTTCCGGCTTGCCATAAACACTCCATACACCAACTTCTGCCAATGTGGATACCTCTGCTTTGATTCAATGAGCACCTCACTGATATAATAAACCGGCCGTTGAACCGGATATTCCTTTCTAGCTTCCTTGCGCTCCACCACAATAGCCACACTAACAGCTCGGGCATTAGCAGCCACATATAGCAATAACGGCTCTTTATCGATCCGGGCTGCAAGCACAGGCGGTTCAGCTAACTGCCTCTTCAGATCCTCAAACGCTTTATCATCCGCCTCGCTCCAGACAAAATCATCTGTTTTCTTCAGCATCTGATATAAAGGGATAGCCTTCTCCCCAAGACGACTGATAAACCGGCTCAAAGCCGCAATTCGGCCGGCCAAACGTTGAACATCATTGATACATGCCGGTTTAGACAAAGATGTAATTGCTGAGATTTTTTTCGGATTAGCCTCAATGCCTCTGTTTGATACCAGAAAACCCAAGAGTTTGCCTGCCGGGACACCAAAGACACACTTTTCCGGATTGAGCATCATCTTGTAAACCCGGAGGTTATCAAAGGTTTCTCTCAAATCATCTATCAATGTTTCCTCCTTCCTGAACTTTATCCCAATATCATCCACATATGCATGAATATTACGCCCAATTTGCTTATGAAGACAATTCTGAACACATCGTTGATAAGTCGCCTGGGCACTCTTAAGCCCAAAGGGCATGGAGACATAGCAGAAGGCTCCAAAGGGAGTGATGAAAGCTGTCTTCTCCTGGTCCTTAACTGCCATTTTGATCTGATGATAACCAGAATAAGCATCCAGAAAACACAAACGGTCACAACCTGCCGTAGCATCAATAATCTGATCAATACGAGGGAGGGCAAAGGGGTCTGCAGGGCAAGCTTTGTTCAAGTCTATGTAATCTACACATATACGCCAAGTGCCGTTTTTCTTAAGAACCAGCACCAGATTAGCCAACCACTCCGGGTGAAAGACCTCCACGATAAACCCTGCGGCCAACAACCGAGCTACCTCTTCCCCAATAGCCTTGCGCCTTTCTTCATTGAAGCGGCGGAGAAACTGTCGGACCGGTTTATACTTAGGATCAATGTTAAGTGTGTGCTCAGCGAGTTCCCTCGATACACCCGGCATGTCAGAAGGTTTCCATGCAAAGATGTCCCAGTTCTCATGGATGAACTCGATGAGCGCGCTTTCCTATTTGGGATCCAGGTTAGCGCTGATGCTGAACTGCTTGGATGAAAAGCTAGGAACAAAATCAACCATCTTGGTATCTATGGCCGATTTAAACTTCAACGCTGGATCATGCTCCGTAGTTGGCTTTTTCAAAGAAGTCATATCTGCCGGATCAACTTGGTCTTGATAAAACTTCAGCTCCTCTGTGGCACAAACCGACTCAGCATAAGCCGCATCACCTTCCTCACATTCCAAAGCGATCTTCCTGCTCCCGTGTATAGTGATGGTCCCCTTATGACCTGGCATTTTAAGCTGTAAATAAACATAACACGGCCTCACCATGAACTTAGCGTAAGTTGGTCTCCCAAACAAAGCATGATACAGACTTTTGATTTTTACCACCTCAAAAGTCAATGTTTCTGATCTTGAATCATGATCATCTCCAAAATCCACCTCTAAGGCTATCTTGCCCACTGGATATGCAGACTTACTAGGCACCACACCATGAAAAACGGTGTTTGATGGTTTAAGATTCTTATCTGTCAATCCCATACAACAGAAGGTATCATAATATAGGATGTTGATACTACTTCCCCCATCCATGAGTACCTTAGTGAACTTATATCCCCCAACTTGAGGGGCCACTACTAAGGCCAGATGACCCGGATTGTCAACCCGGGGCGGGTGATCCTCTCTACTCCACAAAATGGGTTTCTCAGACCAACGCAAATACTGAGGCACCGCCGGTTCAACAGAGTTTACTGCCCTCTTGTGAAGCTTCTGATCACGCTTACACAAGCTAGTGGTGAAGACATGATATTGCCCACTATTTAACTGCTTAGGATTGCTCTGATAACCCGACTGCTGCTGCTGCTGCTGTTGGTTCCCCTAATGGTTGTAACCTCCCTGGTTGCCCTGATTCCCTTGATTGTTGTATCCGGTTTGATTGCCCTGGAATCCTGAACCGGAGCTGCCACCTCCGTAACCCGACCCATGGAAACCACCTCCTGAACCGTCGGGCGAGCCATTATCATACTAAAACATATTGGAATTCTTGAAATCTTGCATGATATAACAATCCTTCCAAAGATGTGATGCTGGCTTCTCCTTTGATCCATGCTTTGGACAGGGTTGGTTTAACAGGCGCTCCAATTGGGGCCTAAACCTCCACCTCTCTAGGGCCGCTTGCCCTTACAGCGCTGACCATTGTCCTGAGCATTGGTGTTAGCCACAAAGTCCAAGCTGTTGTCGGCCTTGCGCTTACCATTGTTCCCATGGCCTGCCGGATTATGTTGCTGACCCTTAGTGTTGTCGTTCTTTTTCCCTTTCCCCGGTTTGTCCTCCTCTGAGTCAGGGTCTTTGGTAGTATCTGAATCGGCGTATTTAACCAAAGCGGCCATAAGCGTTGACATATCATTGCAGTGACGTTTGAGCCTTCCTAACTTTTGTTTGAGCGGCAGAAAACGGCAATTGCCCTCCAACGTTAGTACTACGGTATCTACATTGATACGATCTGATGAATGCAAAATTGCTGAGACCTGCTTTACCCAATGGGTCGTGGACTCTCCATCCTCTTGGACACAAGTGGCCAGATCCACAATTGACATGGGCTGCTTACAAGTATCTTTGAAATTCTAGATAAACCGGTGCTTCAATTTGGCCCATTATCTGACAGAGTTAGTTGGTAAGCTCTTCAACCAAGTACGAGTTGTCCCTTCCAACATCATGGTGAAGTATTTAGCACATACTACTTCATCCATATCCAAAATCTCCATTGCCATCTCGTAGCTTTCAACCCACGGCTCTAGTTGCAGATCGGCGGTGTAATTGGGTACCTTACGAGGTCCTTTGAAATCCTTAGGCAGTCTCACATTACGCAAAGCGGGGGTAAGACACGGCACCCCTAAGGAACTGAATACCACACTTGGTTCGACTGAAGCGGTGGGGTGAATTGGAGTAGGCTGATGGGCCCCATGCAGAGCTGCTAACTCGGCCTCTCGACGTGCGCGACCATGATCCACCACATCCTGCGCATTGGCACCTCCCCCTGCCGGGTTGTGCCCTCGCGGCGAGTTATGGCGACGTGCACTGCTTGACATGGCTAGTTCATCCTCAATGCGCCTGTTGTAGCTCCGGCTTGGACGGGGGGTGGAATGAATCCTCTCACGACTGTGCGAATATGCCTGCTGCTGGTCTAGAGCTATTTGAAGGAGATCTCTGGCCCGTCGTGCTTCAACCACAACTGGTGATACGCCGTCGGTTGGGAGGGCTGCTAACCGTGAAGCGGCAGCCACAATGTTGTCCAACGGGTTGGAGTAATGCCCGGGAGGTGTTGGAACATACTGTGGCACAATGTTGTTCTGACGAGGCGGGTCCATCGTGCACGGCTGAACCGGCGCTCTTGTCCCTAACGCCTCCGTCCGATTTAATATTGACTGGTTACTAGTTCCTTCTCTTGGCGTATTGAAGAGATTTCTTGGCTCATAACCCGGCGGTAGATGCGACTGGTATCTTCTTATCATGACTTCTTCTGAAGCATTCTGATCCAGCCTAAGCCGGTAGGCCCGAGCTTCCAACTCGGCCCGTTCTGTAGCCATCCTAGCGTTCTCTGCCACTAGGTCCGCTTTAGCCTAAGTTATCTGATCTTTCACCTTTGCAATCTCCGCGTTGTGCTGATCCCGGGCTGCTGCGCCCACCTCTGCGGCCATCAATGTTGCCAAAGCGTCGAACAAGTCAGACAGAACTTGAGCCGGAAGCGGCCAGAGCTTCCTGCCCCCGCTGGCGTGGCCGTTGCTGAACCGGAGAGTATTGCTGCAGCGGTTGATGAGTGGGGCGCTGACTGTGTACTGGCCATGAAGACAGCGACCCGGTTTGGCAGATCAGGGGAGTCCGGAATACTGTTGCCCTCGGAACCTCCACTAATCCGGTCATCCTGCAGCTGATAGAGCGATTCGGTTTCTCGAGAAGACTTGTCATCGGAGCAGACAACGGTTTCTCCATTGGATGCCGGACCGTCCTCATACTCTGCTCCATGGATGACACCTACGAAAACATGCCTTGCCATGGGCTGAACCAGGGACGTGCTTGCACGCTGAGCCGTCTCGATGATGTCGGTGCAGGTGTCCGGCTCAGGGCCCGGTTCGCCAATCTTGCCGATGAAGACGTGAATCCCACCAAAGGGGACCCGGTACCCGTATTCGATTGAATCGGCCTCGGGGCCCCATCCTGCATTGTCGATGTAGAGCTTGCCGCGACGACTCTTCATCATCCGGCCCACAGCGTATCCCTTGAGTCCATCAAAGCTTCCTTTAAGAACTCAAAACCATCGTGCAATAGCCCCACGGTGGGCGCCAACTGTCGTGGGTTTGTCACGGCAGATGTCCTTGTGAAAGGACTTAATCATGGGGCCATCGCAACGGGTTAGCTTAAAGAGGTTAAACTGGACAAGGGGACATGGGGAATTTTATACTAGTTTGGCCCCTTCGATGAAGGTAAAAGCCTACGTCTAGTTGTGATTGGTATTGCTAGGGTTTCAATGACCAGGGAGCGAACCCGCTTTGACTGGCCCTCGAGTTGTTGTTTTCCTATCCCTAAACCGCTGCCGGGTCATCCCTTTATATACATAGGTTGACGCCCACCGGTTTACAGAGTCCCGAAGCCGGATCATAAATGTGTCCGGTTCGGCCTCTACACTTCCTATCTTACAATGCAAGTTACATAATAAGGTCGGCTTACATCTACAGGCCTTAACTCTCCTTTGGGCCTTGGGACTCCATAAAGCGCCATCATTCTTACGTCTTCATGGGCTTCTAATCTTCATAAAGTTAATCCGGCTACTCCTAGCCGGTTTACGCCCAACAGTAATATCCCCAACAGTTGCCGTTTCTTAAAGTTTGGGGTTGCGATGCTTATGTGAAAAAGCTTCAGCCTGATAAGCTCGAACCCAAATCAAAGAAGTGCATCTTCATAGGATACCCAAAAGAAACTGTTTGGTACACCTTCTATCATAGATCCGAAGGCAAGATCTTTGTTGCTAAGAATGGATCCTTTCTAGAGAAGGAGTTTCTCTCAAAAGAAGTGAGTGGGAGGAAAGTAGAACTTGATGAGGTAATCGTACCTTCTCTCGAATTGGATAGTAGCTCATCACAGAAAATCATTTTCGTGATGCCTACACCAACTAGAGAGGAAGCTAATGATAATGATCATGAAACTATGGATCAAGTTACTACCAAACCTCATAGGTCAACCTGAGCACGATCCGCACCAGAGTGGTATGGTAGTCCTGTTCTGGAAGTCATGTTACTAGACCATGACAAACCTACGAACTATGAGGAAGCGATGATGAGCCCAGATTCCAATAAATGGCTTGAGGCCATAAAATCTGAGATACGATCCATGTTTGAGAACAAAACGTGGACTTTGGTGAACTTGCCCGATGATCGGCAAGCCATTGATAATAAATGGATCTTCAAGAGGAAGACGGACGTTGATGGTAGTGTTACTATCTACAAAGCTCGACTTGTCGCAAAAGGTTTTTGACAAGTTCAAGGTGTTGACTATGATGAGATTTTCTCACTCGTAGCGATGCTTAAGTCTGTCCAAATCATGTTAGCAATTGCCACATCTTATGAAATCTGGCAAATGGATGTCAAAACTGCATTCCTTAATGGATTTCTTAAAGAAGAGTTGTATATGATGCAACCAAAAGGCTTTGTCGATCCTAAAGGTACTAACAAAGTGTGCAAACTCTAGCGATCCATCTATGGACTGGTGCAAGCATCTTAGAGTTGCAATATACGCTTTGATAAGGTGATCAAAGCATATGATTTTATACAAACTTATGGTGAGGCATGTATTTACAAGAAAGTGAGTGGGAGCTCTGTAGAATTTTTGATATTATATGTGGATGACATATTCTTGATTGGAAATGAAGAATTCCTGGATAGCATAAAAGGATACTTGAATAAGAATTTTTTCAATGAAAGACCTCGGTGAAGCTACTTATATATTGGGCATCAAGATCTATAGGGATAGATCGAGACACTTAATAGACTTTCACAAATCACATACCTTGACAAGATTTTGAAGAAGTTCAAAAATGGATCAGTCAAAAAAGGGTTCTTGCCTGTGTTGCAAGGTGTAAAGTTGAGTAAGACTCAAAGCCCGACCATGGTAGAAGATAGAGAGAGAATGAAAGTCATTCCTTATGCCCCAGCCATAGGTTCTATAAAGTATGCCATGCTGTGTACCAGACCTACTGTATATCTTGCCATGAGTTTGACAAGGGAGTACAATAGTGATCTAGGAGTATATCACTGGACAACGGTCAAAATTATCCTTAGAGGACTAAGGAAACATTTCTCGGTTATGGAGGTGATAAAGAGTTCGTCGTAAAAAGTTACGTCGATGCAAGCTTTGACACCGATCTGGATGACTCTGAGTCTCGATCTGGATACATATTGAAAGTGGGAGCATTTGGATAGAGTAGCTCCGTGCAGAGCATTGTAGACATAGAAATTTGCAAAATACACGCGGATCTGAATGTGGCTGACCCATTGACTAAACCTCTCTCACAAGCAAAACATGATCACACCTTAGTACTCTTTGGGTGTTAATCACATGGCGATGTGAACTAGATTACTGACTCTAGTAAACCCTTTGGGTGTTGGTCACATAAGATGTGAACTATGGGTGTTAATCACATGGTGATGTGAACTATTGGTGTTAAATCACATGGCGATGTGAACTAGATTATTGACTCTATTGCAAGTGGGAGACTAAAGGAAATATGCCCTAGAGGCAATAATAAAGTTGTTATTTATATTTCCTTATATCATGATAAATGTTTATTATTCATGCTAGAATTGTATTAACCAGAAACTTGATACATGTGTGGATACATTGTAACACCCACAATGCAGCTATATCTCCCACGTGTCGGAGCACGACTTAGAGGCATAACCGCATTGTAGGCATGTCGCAAGAGGGGTAATCTTTACACATCCCAAGTATTGAATAAGAAAGAGGTACAGAGATGGCTTACAATCGCCACTTCAAACAATACATAAATATAGCATTACATCATCCAGATACAATCAAGGTCCGACTACGGAACCAAAATAAAGACAACCCCAAAAGCATAAGATCCCCGATCGCCCCAACTGGGCTCCACTACTGATCGTCTGGAAAGGAAACGTAGTATCGTCCTGAGTCCTCATCGAACTCCCACTTGAGTTCAGTCGCATCCCCTGGAATGGTATCATCGGCACCTGCATCTGGTTTTGGAAGTAATCTGTGAGTCACGGGGACTCAGAAATCTCACACCCTCGCGATCAAGACTATTTAAGCTTATGGGTAGGGAAAAGATATGAGGTGGAGCTGCAGCAAGCACTAGCATATATGGTGGCTAACTTACGCAAATGAGAGCGAGAAGAGAAGGCAAAGCACGTTCGAGAAACTATGATCAAGAAGTGATCCTAGAACTACTTACGTTCAAGCATAACATGAGACCGTGTTCTCTTCCCGGACTACGCTGAAAAGAGACCATCACGGCTACACACGCAGTTGATCCATTTTAATTAAGTTAAGTTTCAAGTTCTCTACAACCGGACATTAACAAATTCCCATCTACCCATAACTGCGGGCACGGCTTTTGAAAGTTCAAATTCCCGCGGGGGTGTCCCAACTTAGCCCATCACAAGCTCTCACGGTCAATGAAGGATATTCCTTATCCCAGGACGGCCCGATCAGACTCGGAGTCTCGGTTACAAGACATCTCGACAATGGTAAAACAAAACCAGCAAAGCCGCCCGATGTGCCGACAAGTCCCAATAGGAGTCGCACATATCTTGTTCTCAGGGCACACTGGATAGGTCAAGCTACAAGTAAAGCCAACCCTCGAGTTGCCCCGAGGTGGCCCCGCAGGCTGCCCGTTTCGGACCAACACTCAGAGGAGCACTGGCCCTGGGGGGGGGGGGTTAAAATAAAGATGACCCTTGAGTCCGTGAAACCCAAGGGAAAAAGCTAGGTGGAAAATGGTAAAACCAAGGTTGGGACTTGCCGGAGGAGTTTAATTCAAGGCGAACTATCAAGGGGTTCCCATTATAACCCAACCGTGTAAGGAACGCAAAACCAAGGAACATAACACCAGTATGACGGAAACTAGGGCGGCAAGAGTGGAACAAAACACCAGGCATCAGGCCGAGCCTTCCACCCTTTACCAAGTATATAGGTGCATTAAAGTAAACAAGATATATAATGATATCCCAACAATAATCATGTTGCAACAAGGAACGAACTCCAATCTTCACCTGCAACTAGCAACGCTATAAGAGGGGCTGAGCAAAGCGGTAACGTAGCCAAACAACGATTTGCTAGGACAAGGTGGGTTAGAGGTTTAACATGGCAATATGGGAGGCATGATAAAGCATGTGGTAGGTATTGAGGCATAGGCATAGCAATAGAGCGAGCAACTAGCAAGCAAAGATAGAAGTGATTTCAAGGGTATGGTCATCTTGCCCGCAAAGTTCTCCGAGTTGACGTAAGCTTGATCCTCGTAAGCGTACTCAACGGGTTCCTCGATCACGTACTCGTCTGCCGACTCTACCCAAAGCAAGAACACAAGCAAAGGGAACCACAATCAACCAAGGTGCAATGCGCAAGCAACATGATGCAAAACATGGCATGATATGCGGGATGTAATATGCAATACATATGCGTGCTTCGGAAAGGAAAGATTGAACCAGGCCTCAACTTGGCAAACCAAGAGTGTCGCTGGAAAGATGAGTTGATTTCGGTCTAAATCGATATAAATATCACCGGAATCGGATGCACGGTTTGCAAAAGGCAAGCAAAACAATAATGACACAATTATGCGATTAACAGCATGATGCCATCTAGAATGCAACAAGAAACTAAGATACTGCACTCCAACATATCCACAAAGCACATGGCAGTGATCTACTCAAGATGCTTGACAAAAGATGAAGACTGAGCTACAGCTAAATCACACAATAGCAGGTTCAAACAAGCATTGCAAAAGTGCAAAAGATATCAGGTTCACAGACTTAGTGAAAATAACATGTCAGGAATTAACATCACGAAGCAATGTTTAGAGCAAGATAACAACATGCTACAGGAACATATCATGGCAAAGCAAGGCATGGCATGAAACTACTCAAAGCATATAACAAAAGTCCCTTACTGACCATAAGCCAAAAAGGATCAGAAGATACAATGGCAACCATGTAAACATAGCAAGTTTCGTTAACAGATGCAGACTTAGCAGAAAACTGGACATGGCTAAAACAGAGTTACGTAGGCATGTTTGCGAGCTCGATGCACTCACCACAAGGCATTGCATGACAAACTAAGCATACACCCAGGAAGAAGACATGATCAATAAACTAACCATGGCAAGAACACTCTCATAGCATGCATGGATCAACTACAACAACCTTGGCAAAATTGATTAACACGTAAACAATCTGCCAGGAACATTTTATAGCAAAAGTAGAGCAAGATTGAGTCATGCTAGGGTACTCCATAATTGCAAACAAAGACATGGATGGATAGAGCAAAACAATATGTCAAAATCATCCTTACTGAACATGCTCAAAAGAGGCATGGATCACTCTGTAGCAACATGAATACATATGGCATCAAAAATAATATCAGGGAAAAGACTTAGTGAAATTCTAAGTCCCTAAAATCAGCAACATCACGAGAGCTACTTTGCATGCTTGTTTCACTCATCAAAGTGCACAAAGAGACATGGCATAAATACTAGCATGTAGTAGGCATGGAAATGAAGCTAACCATGTGGCAAACACCTACATAGCATGATTGACATGAATCACACAAAAATGACAAAACATCATCATGATGCAAAATGCCATGTTCATGAACTTGCTCAAATGCAAAAACCAATGCTAACACTGGATTGGTGGGATTTTTCTAGCCCAAAAACATATATAATATGCTGGGGTTCTTATAGAAAAATCTTCAGAAATGCTCTAAGTTGAAACCTGCCTAAAAAGGAATCCTCAGCACATGCCAAATCTGGCATATTCCGAATCTGGAATAAAACAGGACACGAGGAAAAAGGCTAGGGGTACCCAGGCTGTACCCAGCCGTTAGACTGACTGTTGGGCTCCTGGGCCACGTGGCTGGGTGCGCTGGGGTGTGAGAATGACCCGTTGGGTCGGTCTGACACTGACACTAAAGAGAAATAAAAAAAGGCTTATGCGCCCGAGGGGGATCGAACCCTAGTCGCCCGCGTGGAGAGAAGTGGCTCGTGCCACTGGGTCAGGCTCGGTATGCTGGTCAGCAAGGGGCTCGACCTTACTTGAGGTGGGTTTAGGCTGGTACGAGCCTCCTTCTACCCTGCACCAGAGACGAAACAGTCGACGCCGGCGACGGCGGGAGCCTAGAGGCGGCGGCGGGCATGCGGGATGTGCAGGGGAGTGCGCGTGCATGCGGAGCAGCAAGGGAAAGCACGCGTGCGGGCCTTCCCGAGGACGAGCTCGTGCTAGCCTCGGTGGCTATGGCGGTGGCTAGGCGAGGCCTGGGGCTCGCGCGGGGCTGCTGCGCTATGGGAGCGCATGCGCGTGCTAACTGGAGCGCTGAGGTGAGCGTGGCAAGGCGGAGCAGGGAACGCACGGGCAAGCCGCGGCCATGACAGGAACTACCCAAAAAAATACAACCTCGCCGGAGCACCGAGAGCACGGGAAAGATTGAACCGAAGCGGCGCCTGCGGTGATCTATTGACGACAGGAAGGAGCAGGGAGGAAGATGGGTATACCTCCTTACCCTAGGACAAAACGACGGTGACGGAGACGAGCCTGCGGCGACGCAAACGAGCTCTAAACGTGGCGGGGCTGCTGTCCGAGAAGAAGAGGAAGAAGACAGGTCGGAGAAGTCGATCCAGAGGCCGCAGAGGCCGCGTTCGTCGTGGAAGGAGACGCAGAGGAACTTGGAGGACTCCCCCACGGCGGCAGGAGGGATTGGAACGCGGTCGGAGAGGCTACCCCGAGCTTGAGCTCGAGCTCGGCGGGGCCATGGCGAGCAGTGCGAGGGCGTGGAGTGTGGCGCTATCCTAGGCGGCGGTGAGGTAGGTAGAGGAGGGGGATCGGTCGAGGAGGAACCCTAGGACGCGAGGGACAAGTTGTATTGGGCTAGGGAAGCTTCTCCGGCTGTCAAATCGACCGGACGTTGACATGGCGCGTCTGGATGAGCTGCCGTACACGGGAGATGACGCTCCTGTCGCTAGCAGGCTGGATGGGCTGCTGCTGCGGGAGTTGGGCTGCAGGCGCTGGTGCGCTGGGAGGCCGGCCCAGGTAAGTTTCCTTACTTATCTGTCTGTTTAATAAATAAACAGTCCCCAAAGGAAAAGTCCAGGAGGTTTGGGGAAGAATATGGAAGAAGTAGAGATATACTTGGACTCCTGGAAATATGGGTCATTTGATTAAATTACTTTGGGGATTTTCAAAGGAAGAAAATTAAATCAAGTTTGAATTAAATTCAAACTTGAGTCAATTTTTAACCAACCAAAACATATTCAAGAGAGCTTAAAATTGGTATAGAGGATGTAGGAAGTTCTAATATTTGTAGGAAAAAGTTGAACACTAATGGATTAGTGCAATATGGGACTTGCAAATGAATGGAAGAAAGGGGTAGGAAGGAGAAGTGATGGTGCAATGGTTGAGTGGGGACAAGGGGGAATGCACATGATGCTCATGATAACAACATGAATGACCAAATGCAAAAAATGGCAAGCATAAAACTATACTTGAAATGACCAAGGGGAAAACATAAGATGGCATAGAGAAAATAAGACAAGTAAAGGCAAGACAAAGCAACGGGAAACAAGGCAAACCCAAAATGAAACCCACAAAGAGGAAAAACCACTTGGTATTGAACATGACAAGGTTGGATACATATCAAAATATGGAAGTTTTACATCTGGGGTGTTACAACACTCCACCACTACGAAAGGATCTCGTCCTAAGATCTAGGACTGGAAAAACTCCGGATATTCGGAACGGAGGTGGTCCTCGCGTTCCCAGGTGGCTTCACGGTCGGAATGATGTGACCACTTCACTTTCAGGAATTTGATAGACTTGTTGCGAGTCTTGCGCTCAGTTTCTTCAAGAATAGCAACGGGATGCTCATGATAAGACATGTCTTCTTGGAGATCAATCTCTTCTAAGTTGATGGTGCGGTCAGGAGTCTTGAAACACCTGCGAAGCTGAGACACATGAAACACGTCATGCACGTTTGCAAAGTTGGACGGAAGCTCAAGTTGATAGGAGAGATCGCCTCTCTTGCCAATGATCTTGAAAGGACCCACGTATCTAGGGGCAAGCTTCCCTTTGATACCGAAGCGACGAGTACCTTTCATTGGAGATACGTGGAGGTAGACATGGTCTTCGATCTCGAAAGCCAGGTCACGATGCTTGCTATGATAGTAACTTTTCTGGCACGATTGCGCGGCTTTGAGATTTTCACGAATGACTTTGCACATTTCTTCAGCCTCTGTGATCAAGTCATTGCCAAGAAGTTGGCGTTCACCAGTCTCTGACCAGTTAAGAGGAGTACGACACTTTCTGCCATAGAGAATCTCGAATGGGGCCTTACCCGAACTCGCTTGGAAGCTGTTGTTGTAGGAGATCTCAGCATATGGAAGACAATCTTCCCACTTCATACCAAAAGAAATGACACATGCCCTGAGCATATCTTCAAGAATTTGATTGACTTGCTCGACTTGGCCACTAGTTTGAGGATGAAAGGTTGTGCTGAAGCGAATGTTGGTGCCCATGGCCTTCTAGAAGGAATCCCAAAACTTAGAGGTAAAGATGCTTCCACGATCTGAAGATATCAATTGCGGAATGCCGTACAAGGAGACAATCCTGGTGGTAGATAGCTCTGCCAACTAAGCTGCCGTGATAGATTCTTTGATAGGGAGAAAATGAGCCACTTTAGTGAGCTTGTCGATGACAACAAAGATAGCATCATTGCCACGCTTGGACTTGGGAAATCCAGTCACGAAGTCCATCTCAATATGGTCAAACTTCCATTCTGGAAATGGCAAGAGGTTGGAGGAGACCAGCTGGCCGTTGGTGTTCTGCTTTCACTCTTATGCAAACATCACATTCATTCATGAACTGAGCAATCTCGCGCTTCATTCGAGTCCACCAATACGACTGCTTGAGGTCATGGTACATCTTTGTACTCCTAGAACGAATAGAAAGGAGTGAATTGTGAGCCTCATTCATAATGACTTTACGAAGGTCACCCTTAGGAACAACAATGCGATCCTCGAAGAATAGAGTATCTTTGTCATCAAGGCGATAGCACTTGTACTTGGGTTGGCTCTTGGCAATTCCAATCTTCACCTTCTTCACCATGGCATCAAGAAGTTGAGCCTCACGAATTTGATCTTCCAAAGTAGGAGAGACTTGGAGGTTGGAAAGAAATCCTTGAGGAACAACTTGGAGATTAAGTTTGCGGAAAGCTTCACAAAGATCCGGTTGATAGGGCTTGAGAATCAAACTGTTGCAGTAAGCCTTCCTGCTCAAAGTGTCAGCAATGACATTGGCCTTGCCTGGAGTATATTCAATACTCGGATTAGACTCTTGAATCATCTCGACCCAACGAGTCTGCCTGAGGTTGAGGTTGGGCTGAGTGAAGATGTACTTGAGACTCTTATGATCAGTGAAGATGTCCACTTTCCTTCCCAACAAGAGATGTCTCCATGTTAAAGGAGCATGGACCACTGCCGCCAACTCGAGGTCATGAGTGGGGTAGTTCTTTTCATTGGGCTTCAACTGGAGAGAGGTATAGGACACAACTTTCTTCTCTTGCATTAACACAACACCGAGACCTTGCAGGGAAGCATCACAGAAAACCTCGAATGGTTTGGATTCATCAGGAGGAGTCAGAACTGGAGCTGTGACTAACTTCTCTTTGAGGGTGTTGAAAGCGATGTCACATTCAGGCATCCAGACATACTTCACATGCTTCTAGAGAAGTTTGGAAAGAGGCTTCACGATCTTTGAGAAATTCTCAACCAACCTTCGACAATAGCTTGCGAGCCCAAGGAAACTACGGAGTTGCTTCACAGTCTGAGGCAGTTCCCAATTCACAATTGCAGACACCTTCTTAGGATTAACAGCTATGCCCTTGGCGGAGTTGAGATGCCCAAGGTAGAGAACCTCATCGAGCAAAAACTCGCACTTTGGAAACTTCACGTAGAACTGATGTTCTCTGAGTTTGTCCAGCACCAATCTCAAGTGCTTGTCATGATCCTCCTTGTTCTTGGAAAAGACCAAAATGTCATCGAGATAGACCAAGACGAAGTCATTTGTGTAAGGGTTGAAGATGAAGTTCATCATGCGAGAGAATGTTGGAGGAGCATTGACAAGGCCGAAAGACATGACAATGTATTCGTAAGAACCATAGCTTGTTCTGAATGCTGTCTTGGGGATGTCTTGTTCACGAAAGCGAATCTGGTGATAACCCATACGGAGGTCAAGCTTGGAGAATACTTGAGCACCTTTGAGTAGCTTGAAAAGCTCGTTGATGTTGGGAAGTGGGTACTTGTTCTTTATGGTCTTCTTGTTCAATGGACGGTAGTCGACACAAAGTTGGTCCGTTCCATCCTTCTTCTTGACGAAAAGAACACCACAACCCCATGGAGAAGAACTCGGTCGGATGAGACCCATACGCTCTTGTTCATCGAGTTGTTTCTTCAGCTCCTTCAACTCTTTCAGTCCAAGATTGTAAGGATGTCTGCAAACAGGTTCCGTGCCAGGCTCAAGATCGATGACGAATTCAACTGGCCGGTGAGGAGGCATTCCTGGAAGATCTTCTGGAAAGACGTCTTGATATTCACAAACGACTGGAATCTGACAGATGGCATCCAACTCGCCCTTCTCATTGAGAGAAAACAGTCGAATGGTATCGTCACGAGCTGCATAGATGATCACATCCTCAGACGAGTGTGTCAATTGAATCTGCCTGGCAGCACAATCAAGTTGAGCCTTGTGCTTAGAAAGCCAGTACATGTCGAGAATTAGATCAATATCCGAGTTACCAAGTACCATTGGAGAGGACAGAAATTTATAGTCACCCATCTTAATAGAAACACCTGGAACCACCAAACTGGTCAACCGTTTACCCGGAGAAACGATATCCATGGATTTGCCCAAATGAGAAGAAGTGAATTCGTTCTTGGCAAAAAATGGTCTTGACATGAAACAATGCGATGCGCCAGTATCAAAAAGAACTTTTGCAGGAATATCATTAATAGGAAGGTTACCCATGATCACTTCTGACGAGTCCTCTGCCTGAGATGCGTTCATCATGTTGACCTTGGCATGCTTGGGATTATGCTTGACCACTGCATTGCTGGCAGATCTCACAGGAGGAGGAGGAGGAAGATGCCTCTGGTTGAAGCATTTGTTTGCATAGTGACCCTTCTGCTGACACTTGTTGCATGTAACCTCTGAGAGCGGACGGTGATACAGAGCACTTGATCTTGGAGCATGAGACAAAGCTTTGTTCTGAAAGCCTGGGTTGGGTGGGTGGGAAGATCCATTGTTACCTTTGCTTTTCTGCTGATAAGGCTGACGGAACGGAGGAGGAGGCAACCAGAACTTTTGCTGCTTAGCTGCCACTTGAGTTGAAGAAGAAGAAGGAGTTGCATCTCTGACTCTCTTCTTGGAAGCATCACACTTGAGCTGAGCAGCCTGTTGCTTTAATGCCATGTTGTAGAATTCATCATACTTCTTTGGCTCAAAAAGCACAAGAACTAGTTGCAGATCTTCTCTGAGGCCACCTATGAACTGATAAATCATGCTCTTCTCGTCAGGGACGTCTTGCTTGGCGAAGCGAGCGAGCTTCTGGAACATGATGTTGTATTGGTAAACAGACAAGCTGCCTTGCTTCAGATTGCGGAACTCCTCATGCTTGCTCTCAACAACACTCTGAGGAATGTGATGAGCTCTGAAGTCTTGGCGGAAATCATCCCAGGTAATCACATGACCTCCTCTGGAATCTTTGTATTGTTGATACCACTCCGCAGCTTGGTCTTTGAGTTGGAACGAAGCAAACTTGACAAAGTCCTCAGGCCTGACATTGCTGCACTCAAAATGTTTGCAGATATCCACGAGCCAATCATCAACGTCTGTGGCCTCGACACAGTTATTGAAGGTCTTCGGCTGGTTTGCGAGGAACTGGTTGAGTGTAGCAAACTGACTTTGATTGTTGCCATGGCCTTGATTTCCTTGGTCTCGCTCTTGCAAGAGTTGCATAATCAACTGCGTGTTGGCGTTGGTAGCGGCCATCACAACTTGCCATGCCTCTGGAGGTGGAGGTGGTGGCGGAGGTTCTGGATTCTGACGCGTTGGAGGAGCCATCCTGAAGAGGGTGACATCCGTTAGCATCTTGAAAGACATATATTCAAGCTGAATCAAATGGATCGAAATTGCAACATATAGCCTTAACATTCGAACAAGAATGAACGAATGAATTCCAAAGTAAATGATCACACTTCCATAAATTGAGAAGCCACTTAGATAGAGGTAGATGAATAAAACAACAAGGTACGTACATGAACAAATACTTGGTAAGGATTACCCAATCACAAACCAAATATCTACGGAAGAAATACTAGAGCTACATGAATTCCCACCTATGAAACTCCCGAAATTTTCCGGTTATGCAATCAGGTGTTGGGGATACAGGGGAAGCATAATATCTCACCCAAAACCAGCAAATCCTACATCCAGCTGTATCCATCCTTCAACACATAACCAAGAAACCTTCAGAAATCATTTACCTCAACCTTCGAAAAGCATCCATTATACGAGTTATGGCAATACTCCCGAACTCCCGCCCCGGTACTGGGTGGCATCGAGGTTATCTCACCAACAACTGCATAAAAGAGATTTTCGATGTCGGCAAAACTCAGGTATTCCAGAACTGCAACGATAAAATTGTGATGACAACACCTCGGAGCTCAACTCCCCGGGACACTGCCACAACCCCTAAATGTCAGGAGGCACCAAGAACAATGTTCTCGTCACAAAACCATCGAAACGATTCCAAGATACTCAAAATCATCCTTACTGAACATGCTCAAAAGAGGCATAGATCACTCTATAGCAACATGAATACATGGCATCAAAAATAACATCAGGGAAAAGACTTAGTGAAATTCTAAGTCCCTGAAATCAGCAACATCACGAGAGCTACTTTGCATGCTTGTTTCACTCATCAAAGTGCACAAAGAGACATGGCATAAATACTAGCATGTAGTAGGCATGGAATGAAGCTAACCATGTGGCAAACACCTACATAGCATGATTGACATGAATCACACAAAAATGACAAAACAACATCATGATGCAAAATGCCATGTTCATGAACTTGCTCAAATGCAAAAACCAATGCTACCACTGGATTGGTGGGATTTTTTTAGCCCAAAAACATATATAATATGCTGGGGTTCTTATAGAAAAATCTTCACAAATGCTCTAAGTCAAAACCTGCCTAAAAAGGAATCCTTAGCACATGCCAAATCTGACATATTCCGAATCTGGAATAAAACAGGACACGAGGAAAAAGGCTAGGGGTACCCAGGCTGTACCCAGCCGTTAGACTGACTGTTGGGCCCCTTGGCCACGTGGCTGGGTGTGAGAATGACTCGTGGGGTCGGTCTGACAGTGACACTAAAGAGAAATTAAAAAAAGGCTTATTAAAAAAGGCTTATGCGGAGAGAAGTGGCTCGTGCCACTGGGTTAGGCTAGGTATGGTGGTCAGCAAGGGGATCGACCTTACTTGAGGTGGGTTTAGGCTGGTACGGGCCTCCTTCTACCCTGCACCAGAGACGAAACAGTCGACGCCGGCGAGTGACGACGGCGAGGACGGGAGCCTAGAGGCGGCGGCGGGCGTGCGAGATGTGCAGGGGAGTGCGCGTGCAAGCGGAGCAGCAAGGGAAAGCGTGCGTGCGGGCCTTCCAGAGGACGAGCTCGTGCTAGCCTCGGTGGCTAGGCGGTGGTTAGGCGAGGCCTGGGGCTCGCGCGGGGCTGCTGCGCCGCGGGAGCGCGCGCGCGTGCTAACTGGAGCACTAATGCGAGTGTGGCAAGGCGGAGCAGGGAACGCACGGGCAAGCCGCGGCCATGACAGGAACTACCCAAAAAAATACAACCTCGCCGGAGCACCGAGAGCACGGGAAAGATTGAATCGAAGCGGCACCTGCGGTGATCTATTGACGACAGGAAGGAGCAGGGAGGAAGATGGGTATACCTCCTTACCCTAGGACAAAACGACGGCGACGGAGACGAGCCTCCGGTGACGCAGACGAGCTCTGAACCTGGCGGGGCTGCTGTCCGGGAAGAAGAGGAAGAAGACAGGTCAGAGAAGTCGATCCAGAGGCCGTAGAGGCCGCGTTCATCGTGGAAGGAGACATAGAGGAACTTGGAGGACTCCCCCACGGCGGCAGGAGGGATCGGAACATGGTCGGAGAGGCTACCCCGAGCTTGAGCTCGAGCTCGGCGGGGCCATGGCGGGCAGGGCGAGGGCGCGGCGTGTGGCGCTATCCTAGGCGGCAGTGAGGCAGGTAGAGGAGGGGGATCGGTCGAGGAGGAACCCTAGGACGCGGGGGACAAGTTGTATAGGGCTAGGGAAGCTTCTCCGGCCGTCAAATCGACCGGACATCGACGTGGCGCGTCTGGATGAGCTGCCGTACAGGGGAGATGATGCTCTTGTCGCTAGCAAGCTGGATGGGCTGCTGCTGCGGGAGTTGGGCTATAGGCGCTAGTGCGCTGGGAGGCCGGCCCAGGTAAGTTTCCTTACTTATCTTTCTGTTTAATAAATAAACAGTCCCCAAAGGAAAAGTCCAGGAGGTTTGGGGAAGAATATGGAAGAAGTAGAGATATACTTGGACTCCTGGAAATATGGGTCATTTGATTAAATTGCTTTGGGGATTTTCAAAGGAAGAAAATTAAATCATGTTTGAATTAAACTCAAACTTGAGTCAATTTTTAACCCAACCAAGACATATTCAAGAGAGCTGAAAATTGGTATAGAGGATGTAGGCAAGGTTTAATATTTGTAGGAAAAAGTTGAACACTAATGGAGTAGTGCAATATGGGACTTGCAAAAGAATGGAAGAAAGGGGTAGGAAGGAGAAGTGATGGTGCAATGGTTGAGTGGGGACAAGGGGGAATGCACATGATGCTCATGATAACAACATGAATGACCAAATGCAAAAAATGGCAAGCATAAAACTATACTTGAAATGACCAAGGGGAAAACATAAGATGGCATAGAGAAAATAAGACAAGTAAAGGCAAGACAAAGCAACGGGAAACAAGGCAAACCCAAAATGAAACCCACAAAGAGGAAAAACCATTTGGTATTGAACATGACAAGGTTGGATACATCTCCAAATATGGAAGTTTTACATCTGGGGTGTTACATACATAGACAAAACACAGTGTCCCTAGTAAGCCTCTACTAGACTAGCTCATTAATCAAAGATGGTTAAGTTGCCTAACCATAGACATGTGTTGTCATTTGATGAACGGGATCACATCATTAGGAGAATGATGTGATGGACAAGACTCATCCATTAGCTTAGCATAATGATCGTCAAGTTTTATTGCTATTGCTTTCTTCATGACTTATACATATTCCTCTGACTATGAGATTATGCAACTCCCAAATACCGGAGGAACACCTTGTGTGCTATGAAATGTCACAACGTAACTGGGTGATTATAAAGATGCTCTATAGGTGTCTCCGAAGGTGTTTGTTGGGTCGGCATAGATCAAGATTAGGATTTGTCACTCCGAGTATCGGAGAGGTATGTCTGGGCCCTATCGGTAATGTGCATCACTATAAGCCTTGCAAGCAATGTGACTAATCAGTTAGTTGCCGATGATGCAGTACGGAACAAGTAAAGAGACTTGCCGGTAATGAGATTGAACTAGGTATGATGATACCGACGATCGAATCTTGGGAAAGTAACATACCGATGACAAAGGGAATAACGTATGTTGTCAGTACGTTTGACCGACAAAGACTTCGTAGAATATGTAGGAACCAATATGAGCATCCAGGTTCACTACTAGGGAAAACCTTATACAGAGAATCTTAGTAGCAGCGCGGTACAAAAAGAGGCGCTACTGCTAACATTCAGTTGCGCGAGTACGGAACAAGCACTACTGCTACTCAGTTAGCAGTAGCGTGGCCGAGCCGAACCGTGCTACTACTAAAAGCGACCGACGGTACCCACCAACCTAGGTTTAGCAGCAGCGCGCGTATGCGACCCGCGCTACTGCTATAGTAATAGAAGTAGCATGCTTCTTTTCTTGTCGCTACTGCTATTTGAAACTGGCCACATGGCGGGCCCCGCTTAACAGTAGCGCGTGCACAGGAAGCGCGCTGCTGCTCTTCTCTTAGCAGTAGCGCACTTAGCCACCCACGCTACTGCTAAGACGCAACATAATGCCACCTTTTCCCTTCCCTCCCCCTCCCTCATTGTCGGTGTACAAAAGTAGGGGTCCCTTTTTGTACCCCTTTACTTGTGCGTGGGCAGTCGCAGCCCCACGCCCGTGGCCACGCTTGGCGGAGAAGAGGAAGCAAAGGCCCAAGATTACGAGAGCAATGCCAAGCCAGAAACACGAAGAGCAGGAGGGCGAGGTGAACCCCTCGGCAAGGCCCTTGCTGGGGCGGCCTTCGCAGCCACGGCAAGAACCTTGCCAGGGCAACTTTCCCAACACCAGCAGAGCTGCCACCCTTGAGCCTAAGAGCTCCAACGCCCTCAACCACATTGGAACCAAAGCTCGGGAGGCGTCTCTGTGGTGGCATGCAGATCTGTGTGAAGACCAAGAACATACAAGACTAGATGAGAATCAGAAGACGAAGATACTCGGCAAGATCCTTGCCGAGGATACCCACGAGACCCCTGGCAAGTGCCTTGCTGGGGAGGCCCACGATGCCGCGGCAAGACCCTTGCCGAAGACATCTGCTGGGCCACAGCCATGCCCACACCTGCCAAGACTCCACCGCCGTTCCCACGCAGCTGACAGCCAACCAACTAGGAGAGCACCTGCGTGGTGACGTGCGGCCTCCAGGCCAACTCATCAAGCACCTGTGTGGTGGCATGCAGATCTTTGTGAAGACTCTGCCACCGCACCAACTTAGCAGCCAGCCAGCCAGCATGGTATTACACGCCTCGTTAGTTCAGACGCGCGTCGAAGCCAGGTGAGGCGGCGACAACTGGGACGAGCTTCCTTGCCGTCCCCGATAAAGCAAGAAGGGCACGTCGGCAGTGCATTAAATGCATTTGTCCTATGGTGCCAGGAGATAGACTCAACTATTTTACAACTTTCCACCTCCTGTGTGCCACTGTGGCAGCCCCTTTTGACTATAAAAGGAGGCCCGCGGTGTACTGAGAGAGGATTTAGACTTTTTGGACCCTACACACTTTGCAGCTAGTACAAGAACACCAGATAAACATAAACTAGCAGGAGTAGGGTATTACGCGTCACTTGCAACCCGAACCTGGATAATCGCCCCGTGTTGATCCCTCAAACCCCCTCTTACCACAACTCCGCGCCCGCCAACCATTGCAAAAGGGATTCTTCGTGATCCCGTAGGTGTCATTTCCCTCGACATATTTGGTGCGCCAGGTAGGGAGTGCAAGCTGTGAAAATCCGTCTTGGAGGTTAGCACACTGACTTCATCATCACCATGTCCCCCAAGAGAAAGGGGATCACAGCGATCAGCTCGTCCGGGGCTAGCCCGTCCGCGCTAGCATGAGTAGGCGGCCGGGTGGCCACGGATGGGGCCGGAGACGTGGCCCGCGAGCATCCACGACATTCTGGCGATCGGAGCCAGGCGAGCAGCGTCGTCTGAGTCCGAGACGATGAGCCACATGCCGCTGGGTCTGGGGGCGGGGCCGTGCTGCCCACGGGCGGCGCGGCAGCCTCTGCGGCACCCCAGCTGGCACCCGCGCCGCACCCTTCCCAGGCCGTGTGCGATGAGCAACACTGCAATGCCGGAGCCCCCGGGCACCGCTGCGGAAAGAGCCCTGTGCGCCATTCGCAGGACGAACCAGGCCGGCGTGCGCGCTCAGACGCCGGTGCAGGCGACGTGCGGCCGCGAGACCGCGACAGAGCCCCTTCTATCCCTGTTAGAAGTCGGTGCGCGTCATGGTCTATGCAGATTTCGCCGCCGCCTACGCCAACAGAAGCGCTGGCACGCGTGCAGCTGCTCCTCGACTTCCCCCTGCTGCGGAGAAGCTCGATGAGTGGAGGGCCACCATCCGAAGCCTTGTCGGCTTCACCAACAAAGACGAGCCGCTCCCAACGGGACCCTCACATTGGCATCCAGACGAGCCAGTGCATGCCGGCGGTGGGGGGCCAGATACACTGCAACCATGGTGCACTACCCCCCACAGCCGCGACAACAGCCACCGGCCCGTCGAGCTGACGTTTGTGACAACATTTCCACAGCGTTATCCGACCCACGAACCCGCCGTGACCAACGTCAAGTCCTTTGGGAACGGGCCCAGGAAGACGCTCGAACTACCATCGAACGACGACGGGAGACGCGCCATCAGTCAGATCGGCGTGCGGGGCCTACTATGGACCACCCGGCACCGGAGGGCCTTGGCGACCTGCCTTACGAGGTGGGTTGTCCAGCCTTTACCCGAGAGCTGCGGCAGTTCCAATGGCCCTCCCACCGCACATTCAAGCCTGATGTTGGCGAGAAGTACAATGGCAAAACCCACCCGTCAGAGTTCCTCAACATCTACACCATCGTGATGCAAGCTGCTGGAGCTCGCGATGACAAGGTGCTTGCCAATTACTTCCCGTTGGCACTCAAACCCAACGTCATGTCGTGGTTGATGCACTTGCCAGTGGATTCCATTTCTTCTTGGTCGGATTTGTGCCATGAGTTTGTTGGCGCCTTCATTGGAGGCCACCAAGCTCATGGCCAGGCAAGCGATTTGCATATCATCCCCCAAAAAGAAGGTGAAAACCTGCGCAAGTACATACAGAGGTTCAGCTAGGTGCAGTATAACATCCCAGATGTTCACCCCGCCGCTGTCATTAGTGCATTCCATCAGAATGTGTGCAACCGCAAGGTGTGTGAAGAGTTGGCGATGAACAAGGTCAAGGATGTGGCCAAACTTTATGTTCTGGCCGATAGATGTGCTCGAGCTGAAGAGGGGAGGAAATACCTCAGCGAAGACGCCGGTGGGGAAACCGACTCCACAGACAAAGACACCGCCGCCCCGACAAAGAAGGGCCGGCGCCGCAATAGGAAACGTAAGGGCAAGACTGTGCTTGCCGTTGAGGGACCCGACAAGCCTGGCGCCGCCAAAAAGGCCAAAGCTGATGACCCCAGCAACTGCCGCCTGTTTGGCCCTGGCGGCTGCCGGCAAGCCAGGAGGCTCTGACAAGCAGTACTGCAAGATCCACCGCACCAAGGGCCATGACCTCCAGAACTGCCCACAGGTTGAGCTGCTGGCAGAAAAGAAGAAGGCTGAATATGAAAGTTGAGACAAGGAGAAGGGTCAGGATGGTGCCGAGGGGTCCGGCAAGAAGCATGGAGGCCAAGGGGGTCGCCGCGGCAAAGATAACCAACAAGAAAGGCCCGCTCGGGGCTGCGACAAGAAAGAGGAAGATGATGATCACGACGAGGATGACGAGTCTGGCGAGCACGAGTTCCAGAAGGCTACAGAGGCCATGTGCGTCGACGGTGGCGCCTCGTTGCACACCTCACATCGCCAGCTGAAGTAGTGGCCACGTGAGGTCACTGCGGCGGAGCCGTCATTCGATGCCCAGAAGCCATTGAAGTGGTCCCGCACGCCCATCGTTTTTGACACCGAGGATCACCCTGATCGTACAACTGCGGTCGGGTGTTTTCCATTGTTGGTTTCACCAACAATACGCAACCTCAAGGTGACCAAAGTGCTGGTTGATGGTGGGGCCAGTCTGAATTTGATCTCGCCCGCTGTGCTCAAGAAGCTCCAGATTCCTGATGGAGATCTCGAGGAGACGGGCACATTCCAAGGGGTCAACCTGGGAAGGAGTCAGCCAAAAGGTAAAATCACGTTGCCCGTTACGTTCGGGGGCGAGCTGAACTACAGGACAGAGAAGTTCATGGCAGCGTCACACTACGCCTACAACACATTGAAGATGCCGGGGCCGCTGACCATCATCACCGTCCCCTCTGACAAGAAAGACGCGCTCATCTGTGCCGACCAACTCTACCGAGAGGCAGTTGCAGCAACTGCCACCAGGGCACTCGCTCCTGCCGCTGAAGCCCCGGGAAGGAAGAAGGCCGGCATGACCTCTTGCAACCACTCTGGCAAGCGCACCTCTTCAGAGTGTTGTGCTCCCGTTAAGGACGTGACGGAGAGCTCCACCGGCAAGAGCAAGAAGTCCAAGGCTGCACCACCAGAAACCAAGAGGGTGTCCGTCAAGGAGGACGGCACCGGCGGGGCTTTCACTATAAGCTCCACCCTCGACAGCAAATAGGAAAGCGCACTCATCGCCTTCCTGCGGGCGAATGTTGATGTATTTGCATGGTAAGCATCTGACATCCCCAGTGTTCCCAGGGAGGTGATTGAGCACCATCTTGCTGTCTGTCCTCACACGTGGCCCGTCGAGCAGAAGGTCAGGAAGCAAGCTTTGGAGCAACAAGTGTTCATCATTGAAGAGATCAGGAAGTTGGAGGCGACAGGCTTGGTAAGAGGAGTACTCCACCCCACGTGGTTGGCCAATCCGGTGGTGGTGCGTAAGGCGAATGGGAAGTGGAGGCTGTGTATTGATTACACAGACCTCAATAAAGCCTGTCCAAAGGATCCTTTCCCTCTACCATGCATCGACCAGATTGTAGACTCCACTACCGGGTGTGACCTGCTGACATTCCTCGATGCCTATTCAGGATACCACCAGATCTTCATGATGAAGGAAGACGAAGAGAAGACCGAGTTCATCACCCCATGTGGTACGTATTGTTTTGTATGAATGCATGTCGGGTTGAAGAGCGCTGGTTCAACATTTGCCCGAGCGGTCCAGATTGGTTTTGAGCCCTGGCTACATAGAAATATGGAAGCTTATATGGATGACATAGTGGTCAAAACCAAGGACAGGGCCACACTCATGCAAGATTTAGAAGAAACATTCACAAATTTGTGCAAGATCAACCTCAAGCTCAACCCAGAGAAGTGCATGTTCGGCGTCCCCTCCGGCAAACTTCTTGGGTTCTTTGTGTCACAACATGGAATCGAAGCAAATCCCAACAAGATCAAGGCGATCGAGCACATTGAGGCACTGAAATGGGTCAAAGACGTCCGTAGGTTCGCCGGCTGTGTTGCCGCCCTGAGTAGGTTCATCTCCAAATCTGCTGAGCGCGCCCTCCCCTTTTTCAAAGTTTCGAAAAAGGAAGGTCCAGTAAAATGGACTCCGGAGGCAGAGGCAACACTGCAAGATTTGAAGAGGTACCTCTCCTCCATGCCAATACTAGTCACGCCTAAACCACGAGAGCCGTTGCTGCTGTACTTAGCAGCAACGAATCAAGTGGTCAGTGCTGCGCTGGTGGCGCAGAGAGAACTCGAGGGAGAAGCAACAGTTGCAGCAGAGCAGTCGGATGGCAAGCCGGGGTCCTCCCCGGCAGAGCCTGACGCCGACAAACCAGAACCCTCGGCGAGGCCCGGTCCCAGTGAGGCAGAGTCTAAGCGGATGGGCGAAGTGGGACAGAAGAAGAAGATGGTGTAGCACCCAGTATATTTTGTCATTTCCCTCTTGCAGGGGCTAGGTCAAGATATTCTGGAATGCAGAAGCTGCTTTTCGGCCTCCTCATGGCCTCGAGAAAGCTGCGCCACTATTTCCAAGCGCATGAGATCACCGTCGTCACCCCGCCTCCCTTTGCAATGGATTTTGCACAACCCAGATGCGACAGTGAGGATCGTGGAGTGGGCATTGGAGCTATTGAGCTTTGGCCTCAGGTTTGAAAGTACTTCAACGATCAAGAGCCAAGCTTTAGCAGAGTTCATAGCAGAGTGGACCGCAATGCCCGACGAGGAGATTCAAGAGACCACCCTTCCCGGCAAGGAGACGAGCAGTGAGTGGATTATGTACTTTGACGGAGCTTTCTCACTCCAAGGTGCTGGTGCTAGCGTGCTACTCATCGCACCCACCGGAGAGCGCCTCAAGTACGTAATCCAGATGCACTTTCCCCGGGAAAAATCAACGAACAATACGGCGGAGTACGAGGGGTTGCTTACCGGTCTCAGGATCGCGACAGACCTCGGAATCAAGAAGCTCATCATCAGGGGTGATTCGCAGCTCATCGTCAAGCAAGTTAACAAGGATTACCAGAGCCCGCTGATGGAGGCCTACGTGAATGAGATGAGGAAGTTGGAAGAACGTTTCGACGACCTACAAGCAGAGCATGTTCCCTGAGCGGAGAACGGCGTTGCCGATGACCTGTCGAAACATGCTGGTCTCAAGTTGCTTGT
Source organism: Triticum dicoccoides (assembly GCF_002162155.2). NCBI lineage: Eukaryota > Viridiplantae > Streptophyta > Magnoliopsida > Poales > Poaceae > Triticum > Triticum dicoccoides. The sequence goes on along the minus strand of NC_041392.1, from coordinate 329,370,631 downwards.
GGAACCAGGTACCTTTGTACTTCAGTTAACTCAACCATCCGTAGAGCCATCCGCGGGGCAGAACAAGCGAAGGAAGACAAGCCCCGACAAGTACCTTCCCGCCGAGCTCCCAGGAGCCGCCGGCAAGGAGGTTGCCGGGTACCCCAAGCTTGCCGAGGGGCAACTACCTCTGACAGGGCCCCATGCCCTGACCGTAGAGGCAACTGCCCCTGTGGCCGAGGATGTGCCTTTGGTCCTTGCCATCGAGCCCCAGGCTCCGGCATGGGCGCAGCCCACCGTCCGTTTCATCCAAACAGGAGAGCTCCCAGAGGAGCAGGAAGAAGCAGAGAAAGTAGCCCGCCGGTCCAACATGTACCAGTTTGTGGATGATACCCTATATAGAAGGAGGCCAAACAGCGTGAGGTTGAAGTGCATTCCTCAAGAGGACGGACTAGAGCTGTTGGCGGAGATACACGGAGGTGCATGTGGCTCCCACGTAGGGTCAAGGGCCCTTGTCGGCAAGGCATTTTGACAAGGTTTCTTCTGGCCCACAACCCTCCAGGATGCAACCGCGCTAGTAACCAAGTGTGAAGCATGTCAGTTCCATTCAAAGAAGCTTCATCAACCAGCTCAAGCCCTTCAAACAATCCCTCTCTCATGGCCATTTTTGGTCTGGGGGCTCGACATACTGGGCCCTTTCCCCTGTGCTATTGGGGGCTTTGAGTACTTGTACATCGCGATCGACAAGTTCACAAAGTGGCCCGAAGTGGAAGCAGTGAGGAAGGTGACAACACAATCAGCCGTCAAGTTCTTCAAGGGGCTAGTTTGCCATTTTGGTGTGCCGAACAGGGTCATCACCGACAACGGCACGCAATTCACAAGCCGCACCTTCATGCAATACATCCAGGACCTTGGTAGCAAAGTCTGTTTTGCTTCAGTGGCACACCCATAGAGCAACGGCCAGGCAGAGAGGGCGAATGCTGAAGTACTATGAGGCCTAAGGACAGAGACTTTTGACAGGCTACACAAGTGTGGAAGGCACTAGATTGATGAGTTGCCGGCGGTTCTTTGGTCGATCAGAACGACGCCAAATCGAGCCACCGGCCAGACACCCTTTGCCCTGGTATACGGGGCAGAAGCAGTTCTCCCCATGGAACTCACATATGGGTCACCTTGAGTGCTCGCTTATGACGAGCTTGAGCAAGAGCAGTTGCGGCAAGATGACACGACGCTCCTTGAGGAAGATCGTCTTCGGGCGGCTGTGCGAGCTGCACGCTACCAGCAAGCCTTGCGCTGCTATCATAGCCACAAAGTTCATGCCTGAAGTCTTGAGGAAGGCGACCTTGTTCTTCGGCGCGTTCAGTCAGCCAAGAATTCCAACAAGTTGACGCCAAAGTGGGAAGGACCTTATCGGGTAATACGAGTCACCAGGCCTGGCGCAGTCCGCCTGGAGACTAAAGATGGTATCCCAGTGAGCAACTCCTGGAACATCAAACATCTTCGTAAGTTTTACCCATAAGGCGTGGTTGCCGGGCCTCCCGGCAAACCACCTTTTGTACAAGCATTGCCGACAAGGCATGTAACCCTTTGTACAGAGCCAGGCACAGACCCTGAGCATAAATAAATGAAGCGCTGGCGCCCTAAGTTTTAGCATGCATGCTAGGTTAAGTCTTCCTCTTTGGTAGGGTTGATAGTGCTCAGCGGCAACTAACCCCTAGCATAGAGGTCGGGTATGTGTCTTTCCGTCTTTTCAGTCCTTTCTTTGGTTCGCAGGCTGCATAAGCTTTTCTGCCAAACCATTTAAGGGTAGGGAGACGGATCGACATCCTCGACCCCGGCAAGCCATTGCCAGGGGCTGCAGATTCGAGTATTCAACCACGACAAGCCAAGGTTGCCGGGAGCTACGAATTCAGATAAGTGTTTTATCCCCTGTTATGCATTTCCGTATGGAACTGGGACGTATGAAGCCTCATTTATTCCTGGGCCATCGTGCTCCCCCTTTCCTGTGCCCAAGAACTATTCTCTAGGCCGGAACTTGGTTGTAGTCGCGGTGACAAGGGAGCAAATGAAGGGCCTAATCTTACTTCACCCCTGCCTCCGCCGAGAGCATGAGTATGGTCATGGTATGAAGTAAGGGGACGGCAAGGCCTATTGCCAGGCGATAATGTTTATCTTAGGACTAACAAGGATTCATTCCTTGGCATGGGCCTCGCTCACGCACAAAGAACCCGACAATCACCCTTTTTCATTAATACATTCCAAACAGGTACAGTTTGCACGGAATGTAAACATGAGCAAGGGGATTACAAGGTTTAAATCTAACGAGTGCCCGCAGGCTTAAAAACTGAAAAATATAAGCGCCCCATGATCCCCGTTCTTACCCCTTTCCTCCCAGGTGCGGCAGGTGAAGGCAAAAAGGAGGCGACGGGGAATGCACCGATAGAGAGCTTGATGAGGAAGACCCTCGGTAGGGCACACGACCGAGGGAGGAGAGCGGCGCGGTCAGTCGGAGTCAGAGTCGGCGTCCTCCCGCTTGACACCCACGTCGTCGCTGTCGCTGTCCTCCTCGTCACTCCCGCTTGAGGAGGAGTATTCATCATCGGAGGAGCTCTCCACGCAACACCTTAGGCGAGTTCCCAAGTCCCCAAAGACCTTGATGGAGAGCAGGCCGTTCTCCATTAATTTGAAGTGGAGAATGAGCCCCTCCGACAGGCTGTGGGCACGAGCAAAGGTCTTCCATCCACGACGAAGATACATAACGTGAGGGGTGTGGAAGTCGACGTTGACCCGCATGCTGCCATTCCCACAGCCCCTCATGTGCAGCCTCAAAGCCGGTGGCGGGTCGAGCTCCATCTCCTGAGTGAACGGAGTAGGGAGACGAAGACGACGGCACACTAGCATGTGCAGCCTAATGATGAACTCGCGGGGCTGGTCTCCGACGTGGCCCTCCATTGGGGGAGGGGCCGCTGGTGGAGGCGAGGCCGGTGCGCCGTCCCGCCCTCCTCTTCCCCGAGCGCCACGCGGCCTCGGCCTCACCCCTCCCTCTTCCTCTCGCGGCCAGCTCCGCCGCCACGACCTCTTGGGAAGGATGGGCACGCTATCGAGCAGAGACCCTCGTCGCCGCCATCGGAGTGCAGACGCACCCTCTCACCATAGCAAAAGGAAGGAAGGAGCCGAGGTGGAAGGAGATGAATGATGAAGGATTAAGGGGTGCCATCCCCCTCCCCTTCTTATAAAGGGGCGGGGCTGGGGCTCGGCCACCCCACTTAACCAACCCGGCCGCCAGGGGCGCAGGGAATCGAGACCGACCCGCTGCTCCAATCAGTGACAATATGGTTTCCGGCCTCACCATTTGAGGCCCGTGCCCCCCACGTCCACCGCCTACCATTTTCGACGCATGGGGGACACGTGGCGAGCAAGCCGAAATCGAGAAGACAAGTGAAGCGTCTGTTTTCCATCCCGTGATCGTGGGGCACGGGCGCCTTGAAGGCCGTGACTCGAGTCCACTTAGTAAATGAGCCGCGCCCCTGCGTTTTTTCATTTTTATGGGGAAGGCACGGGCCGCCTCTTTACCACGATGTGATGCATGCGTGCAGCAACCGCCCCATGCACGACCCCCACGTCATGCATTCAACGCAGGTCATGGGGAAGTGCAACAAGCGAGGGAGTTACTGCAGTAAAAACTCCGCCGCGTGCGCACCCGCACACCGTGCTGGGCTTGTCCCAATAACGCCCCACGCTTATATGTGGCCCAGGCCCGGGGGCTCCTGTCGGTGTACAAAAGTAGGGGTCCCTTTTTGTACCCCTTTACCTGTGCGCGAGCAGTCACAACCCCACGCCCGTGGCCACGCTTGGCGGAGAAGAGGAAGCAAAGGCCCAAGACTACCAGAGCAACGCCAAGCCAGAAACACGAAGAGCAGGAGGGCGAGGTGAACCCCTGATATGTCTCCAACGTATCTATAATTTTTGATTGTTCCATGCTATATTATATTCTGTTTTGGACATTGTTGGGCTTTATTATACCCTTTTATATTATTTTGGGACTAACCTATTAACCGGAGGCCCAACCCAGAATTGCTTTTTTTTTGCCTATTTCAGAGTTTCGCAGAAAAAGAATATCAAACGGAGTCCAAACGGAATGAAACCTTCGGGAACATGATTTTCAGAACGAACGTGATCCAGAGGACTTGGACCCTACGTCAAGAAAGCAATGAGGAAGGCACGAGGTAGGGGGGCACGCCTACCCTCCCAGGCGCGCCCTCCACCCTCATGGGGCCCATGTTGGTCCACCGACGTACTTCTTCCTCCTATATATACCTACGTACCCCCAAACTACCAGATACGGAGCCAAAACCCTAATTCCACCACCGCAACCTTCTGTACCCACGAGATCCCATCTTGGGGCCTTTTCCGGAGCTCGCCGGAGGGGGCATCGATCATGGAGGGCTTCTACATCAACACCATAGCCTCTCCGATGATATGTGAGTAGTTTACTTCAAACCTTCGGGTCCATAGTTATTAGCTAGATGGCTTCTTCTCTCTTTTTGGATCTCAATACAATGTTCTCCCCTCTCTTGTGGAGATCTATTCGATGTAATCTTATTTTGCGGTGTATTTGTTGAGACCGATGAATTGTGGGTTTATGATCAAGTTTATCTATGAACAATATTTGAATCTTCTCTGAATTCTTTTATTTATGATTGGTTATCTTTGCAAGTCTCCTTGAATTATCAGTTTGGTTTGGCCTACTAGATTGATCTTTCTTGCAGTAGGAGAAGTGCTTAGCTTTGGGTTCAATCTTGCTGTGTCCTTTCCCAGTTACAGTAGGGGTAGCAAGGCACATATTGTATTGTTGCCATCGAGGATAACAAGATGGGGTTTATATCATATTGCATGAGTTTATCCCTCTATATCATGTCATCTTGCTTAAAGCGTTACTCTGTTCTTTTGAACTTAATACTCTAGATGCATGCTGGATAGCGGTCGATGTGTGGAGTAATAGTAGTAGATGCAGGCAGGAGTCGGTCTAATTGTCTCGGACGTGATGCCTATATACATGACCATACCTAGATATTCTCATAACTATGCTCAATTTTGTCAATTGCTCAACAGTAATTTGTTTACCCACCATAATACTTGTGCTCTCGAGAGAAGCCACTAGTGAAACCTGTGGCCCCCGGGTCTATTTTCCATCATATTAATCTTCCATCAACAAGCTATTTCTTTTGCCATTTTTATTTTGCTCTATTTACTTTGCATCTTTATCATAAAAATACCAAAAATATTATCTTATCATATCTATCAGATCTCACTTTCATAAGTGACCGTGAAGGGATTGACAACCCCTTTATTGCGTTGGTTGCAAGGATTTTATTTGTTTGTGTAGGTGCGAGGGACTCGCGCATGGCCTCCTACTGGATTGATACCTTGGTTCTCAAAAACTGAGGGAAATACTTACGCTACTTTGCTGCATCACCCTTTCCTCTTCAAGGGAAAACCAACGCAGTGCTCAAGAGGTAGCAAGAAGGATTTCTGGCGCCGTTGCCGTGGAGTCTACGCAAAAGTCAACATACCAAGTACCCATCACAAACCCTTATCTCCCGTATTACATTATTTGCCATTTGCCTCTTGTTTTCCTCCCCCACTTCACCCTTGCCGTTTTATTTGCCCTATCTCACCGTCCTCCTTCTCTTTCCCTATTTGCCTCTTTTTTGCCCGTTTCTTGCTTTCTCGTGTGTTGGATTGCTTGCCTGTCACGATGGCTCTACCTACATTTGGTGATCTTCACCTTAAAAGGTTAGAAGAGATCGAAAGCAACGTGAGGAGTTTTATGGTCTTACAATTTGAGCATAATAATTTCTTTAGAAACGAGCTTAAGGAACAAAAAAGCTTTATGGGTTATATGAATAAAGAGCTCGATGATATGTCTAAAGAATTTGATGGTTTGAAATCTCAGTTTGCTCATCTTGAGAAGTCAATAGCTAAAGTTTCGGATAAGCAGGCCACCTTAGTTAATAAGATGGCCGCTAAGACAGATTTTGTTTTTGAAAATAAAGATGAAGATCTAAAAGTTATTGATGTGTCCCCTATTAAATGTTTGTTTTGCAATATGAATCTTGATAATGATGGGACTGAATATGATCCACCTTTACCTAGAAGGCATTCCAAAAATTCAGAGTCTTTAGATCTTGATGCTAAAATTGTTAAAAGTGGGATTGAAGAGGTCAAAACTTTAAATATCAATGAACCCGCTATTTTGGATTTCAAGGAATTTAATTATGATAATTGCTCTTTGATAGATTGTATTTCCTTGTTGCAATCCGTGCTAAATTTTCCTCATGCTTATAGTCAAAATAAAGCTTTTACTAAACATATCGTTGATGCTTTGATGCAATCTTATGAAGAAAAACTTGAGTTGGAAGTTTCTATCCCTAGAAAACTTTATGATGAGTGGGAACCTACTATTAAAATTAAAATGAAAGATCATTAATGCTATGCTTTGTGTGATTTGGGTGCTAGTGTTTCCACGATTCCAAAGACTTTGTGTGATTTGCTAGGTTTCCATGATTTTGATGATTTCTCTTTAAACTTGCACCTTGAGGATTCCACTATTAAGAAACCTATGGGAAGAATTCATTATGTTATTATTGTTGCAAATGGGAATTATGTGCCCATAGATTTTACTGTTCTTTATATAGATTGCAATCCTTCATGTCCTATTATTCTTGCTAGACCTTTCCTTAGAACGATTGGTGCAATTATTGATATGAAGGAAGGGAATATTAGATTCCAATTTCCGTGAAGGAAGGGTATGGAAAACCTCCCTAGAAATAAAATTAAATTACCATATGAATCTATTATGAGAGCCACTTATGGATTGCCTACCAAAGATGGCAATACCTAGATCTATCTTCGCTTTTATGCCTAGCTAGGGGCGTTAAACGATAGCGCTTGTTGGGAGGCAACCCAATTTTATTTTTATTCCTTGCTTTTTGCTCCTGTTTAGTAATAAATAATTTATCTATACTCTTTTTTGGTTGTGTTTTTTGTGTTTAATTAGTGTTTGTGCCAAGTAGAACCGTTGGGAAGACTTGGGGAAAGTCTTTTTGATCTTGCTGTAAAAAACAGAAACTTTAGTGCTCACGAGAATTGCTTTCATTTTTATTTGCAAAGTGCTATTAAGTTAATTCTTTTTTCAGATGATTAATAGATAAATTCCTCACGTCCATAAATTTATCTTAGAATTTTTTGGGTTCCAGAAGTTTACGTTAGCTACAGATTACTACAGACTGTTCTGTTTTTGACAGATTCTGTTTTTCGTGTGTTGTTTGCTTATTTTGATGAATCTATGGCTAGTAAAATAGTTTATAAACCATAGAGAAGTTGGAATACAGTAGGTTTAACACCATTGTAAATAAAGAATGAGTTTATTACAGTACCTTGAAGTGGTGTTTTGTTTTCTTTCGCTAACGGAGCTCACGGGATTTTCTACTTTGAGTTTTGTGTTGTGAAGTTTTCAAGTTTTGGGTAAAAGATTTGATGGATTATGGAACAATGAGTGGCAATAGACTAATCTTGGGGATGTCCATGGCACCCCAAGATAATATAAGGACACCTAAAGGCCAAAGCTTTGGGATGCCCTGGAAGGCATCCCCTCTTTTGTCTACTTCCATCGGTAACTTTACTTGGAGCTATATTTTTATTCACCACATGATATGTGTTTTGCTTGGAGCGTCTTGTATTATTTGAGTCTTTATTTGTTAGTTTGCCACAATCATCTTTGCTATACACACCTTTTGAGAGAAACACACATGATTTGAAAATTATTAGAATACTCTGTGTGCTTCACTTATATCTTTTGAGTTATATAGTTTTTGCTCTAGTGCTTCACTTATATCTTTTAGAGCACGGTGGTGGATTTGTTTTAGATAAACTATTATTCTCTGATGCTTCACTTATATTATTTTGAGAGTCTTAAACATCATGGTAATTTACTTAAACGGGGAGATTAATCCTAATATGCTAGGCATTCAAGATCAAAAAAAATTCTTATGAGTGTGCTGAATACTAAGAGAAGTTTGATACTTGATAATTGTTTTGAGATATGGAGATGGTGATATTAGAGTCATGCTAGTTGAGTAGTTGTGAATTTGAGAAATACTTGTGCTGAAGTTTGTGATTCCCGTAGCATGCACGTATGGTGAACCGTTATGTGAAGAAGTCAGCGCATGATTTATTTAATGATTGTCTTCCTTATGAGTGGCGGTCGGGGACGAGAGATGGCCTTTTACTACCAATCTACCCCCCTAGGAGCATGCGCGTAATACTTTGTTTAGATAACTAATAGATTTTTTCAATAAGTATGTGAGTTCTTTATGACTAATGTTGAGTCCATGGATTATACGCACTCTCACCCTTCCACTATTGCTAGCCTCTCTAATACCGCGCACCTTTCTCCGGTATCATACACCCACCATATACCTTCCTCAAAACAGCCACCATACCTACCTATCATGTCATTTCCATAGCCATTCCGAGATATATTGCCATGCAACTTTCCACCATTCCGTTTACTATGACACGCTCCATCATTGTCATATTGCTTTGCATGATCATGTAGTTGACATTGTATTTTTGGCAAAGCCACCGTTCATAATTCTTTCATACATGTCACTCATGCATCATTGCACATCCCGGTATACCGCCGAAGGCATTCATATAGAGTCATACTTTGTTCTAGTATCGAGTTGTAATCATTGACTTGTAAATAAATAGAAGTGTGATGATCATCATTCATAGAGTATTGTCCCCTAAAAAGAGAAAGGCCAAAAAAAGGAAGGCCAAAAGAAAAGAAAAAGAAAGGGACAATACTACTATCCTTTTACCACACTTGTGCTTCAAAGTAGCACCATGATCTTCATGATAGTCCTATGATATCACTTTCATATACTAGTGGGAATCTTTCATTATAGAACTTGGCTTGTATATTCCAATGATGGGCTTCCTCAAAATGTCCTAGGTCTTCGTGAGCAAGCGAGTTGGATGCACATCCACTTAGTTCCTTTTGTTGAGCTTTCATATACTTATAGCTCTAGTGCATCCGTTGCATGGCAATCCCTACTCACTCACATTGATATCTATTAATGGGCATCTCCATAGCCCCTTGATACGCCTAGTTAATGTGAGACTATCTTCTCCCTTTTTGTCTTCTCCACAACCACCATTCTATTCCACATATAGTGCTATGTCCATGGCTCACACTCATGTATTGCGTGAAGATTGAAAAAGTTTGAGAACACCAAAAGTATGAAACAATTGCTTGGCTTGTCATTGGGGTTGTGCATGATTTGAATACTTTGTGTGGTGAAGATGGAGCATAGCCAGACTATATGATTTTGTAGGGATAACTTTCTTTGGCCATGTTATTTTGAGAAGACATAATTTCTTAGTTAGTATGCTTGAAGTATTATTATTTTTATGTCAATATTAAACTTTTGTCTTGAATCTTTCGGATCTGAATATTCATACCACAATTAAGAAAATTACATTGAAATTATGCCAAGTAGCATTCCACATCAAAAATTCTGTTTTTATCATTTACCTACTCGTTGACGAGCAGGAATTAAGCTTGGGGATGCTTGATACGTCTCCAACGTATCTACAATTTTTGATTGTTCCATGCTATATTATATTCTGTTTTGGACATTATTGGGCTTTATTATACACTTTTATATTATTTTTGGGACTTACCTATTAACCAGAGGAGCCCAGAATTGCTTTTTTTTGCCCATTTCAGAGTTTCACAGAAAAAGAATATAAAATGAAGTCCAAACAGAATGAAACCTTCGGGAATGTGATTTTCGGAACGAACGTGATATAGAGGACTTGGACCCTACGTCAAGAAAGCAACCAGGAAGGCACAAGGTAGGGGGGCGCGCCTACCCTCCCAGGCGCGCCCTCCACCCTTGTGGGGCCCATGTTGCTCCACCGACGTACTTCTTCCTCCTATATATACCTACGTACCCCCAAACTACCAGATACGGAGCCAAAACCCTAATTCCACCACCGCAACCTTCTGTACCCGCGAGATCCCATCTTGGGGCCTTTTCCGGAGCTCCGCCGGAGGGGGCATCGATCACGGAGGGCTTCTACATCAACACCATAGCCTCTCCGATGATATGTGAGTAGTTTACTTCAGACCTTCGGGTCCATAGTTATTAGCTAGATGGCTTCTTCTCTCTTTTTGGATCTCAATACAATGTTCTCCCCCTCTCTTGTGGAGATCTATTCGATGTAATCTTATTTTGCGGTGTATTTGTTGAGACCGATGAATTGTGGGTTTATGATCAAGTTTATCTATGAACAATATTTGAATCTTCTCTGAATTCTTTTATTTATGATTGGTTATATTTGCAAGTCTCCTTGAATTATCAGTTTGGTTTGGCCTACTAGATTGATCTTTCTTGCAGTAGGAGAAGTGCTTAGCTTTGGGTTCAATCTTGCGGTGTCCTTTCCCAGTTACAGTAGGGGCAGCAAGGCACGTATTGTATTATTGCCATCAAGGATAACAAGATGGGGTTTATATCATATTACATGAGTTTATCCTTCTACATCATGTCATCTTGCTTAAAGCGTTACTCTGTTCTTTTGAACTTAATACTCTAGATGCATGCTGGATAGCGGTCGATGTGTGGAGTAATAGTAGTAGATGCAGGCAGGAGTCGGTCTACTTGTCTCGGACGTGATGCCTATATACATGACCATACCTAGATATTCTCATAACTATGCTCAATTCTGTCAATTGCTCAACAGTAATTTGTTTACCCACCGTAATACTTATGCTCTCGAGAGAAGCCACTAGTGAAACCTATGCCCCCGGGTCTATTTTCCATCATATTAATCTTCCATCAACAAGCTATTTTGCCGTTTTTATTTTGCTTTATTTACTTTGCATATTTATCATAAAAATACCAAAAATATTATCTTATCATATGTATCAGATCTCACTTTCCTAAGTGACCGTGAAGGGATTGACAACCCCTTTATTGCGTTGGTTGCGAGGATTTTATTTGTTTGTGTAGGTGCGAGGGACTCGCGCGTGGCCTCCTACTGGATTGATACCTTGGTTCTCAAAAACTGAGGGAAATACTTATGCTACTTCGCTGCATCACCCTTTCCTCTTCAAGGGAAAACCAACGCAGTGCTCAAGAGGTAGCACCCCCCCCCCCGCTGCAAGGCCCTTGCGGGGCGGCCTTCGCAGCCCCGACAAGAACCCTGCCGGGGCAACTTGCCCAACGTCAGCAAAGCCGCCACCCTTGAGCCTAAGAGTTCCAACGCCCTCAACCACATTGGAACCAAAGCTCGAGAGGCGCCTCCGTGGTGGCATGCAGATCTATGTGAAGTCCAAGAACATACAAGACTAGATGAGAATCAGAAGACGAAGATCCTCGGCAAGGATCACGAAGATCCTCGGCAAGATCCTTGCCGAGGATGCCCACGAGACCCCCTGGAAAGACCCTTGCCGGGGAGGCCCACGACGCCGTGGCAAGACCCTTGCCGGGGCCCCGGCAAGACCCTTGTTGAAAACATTCGCGGGGCCACAGCCAGGCCCACACCTGCCAAGACTCCACCGCCATTCCCACACAACTGGCAGCCCACCAACTAGGCGAGCACCTGCGTGGCGATGTGCGGCCTCCAGGCCAACTTAGCAAGCACCTGCATGGTGGCATGCAGATCTTCATGAAGACTCTGCCACCGCACCAACTCAGCAGCCAGCCAGCCAGCGTGGCACTACACGCCTCGTTAGTTCGAACGCGCGTCGAAGCCAGGCGAGGCGGCGGCAGCTAGGACGAGCTTCCTTGCCGTCCCCGATAAAGCAAGAAGGGCACGCCGGCAGCGCATTAAATGCGTTTTTCCTACGGTGTCAGGAGATAGACTCAACTACTGTACAACTTTCCACCTCCCATGTGCCACTGTGGCAACCTTTTTGACTATAAAACGAGGCCCGCGACGTACTAAGAGAGGATTCAAACTTTTTGGACCATACACGCTTTGTAGCTAGTCCAAGAACACCAGATAAACATAAACCAGCAGGACTAGGGTATTATGCATCACTTGCGGCCTGAACCTGGATAATCGCCCCGTGTTGATCCCTCAAACCCGCTCTTTCCACAGCTCCGCGCCCGCCAACCGTAGCAAAAGGGATTCTTCGTGATCCCGTAGGTGTCGTTTCCTCCGACACCCATCTCCCCTCTTCCGCACTTTCCCCTACCTCCCACCTCCTCTCTTCCTCAATACTTCTCCCCCCATTACTCTCCCTCTTCTACCTACCTTTCTCTCTCTTTATTACTCCTAGCTAACTAGACCACCTCCATTAATGCATCTCCTTTCTCTTTTTTACTTCCCCTCCACTACTTGAAGTTGTCTCCTCCCAAATTAGCTAGCTAGGTAGTTGTAGCATTTAGTGAAGTGACCTATGTGCCCCCTAACTAGATCTAGCTTTGTCAAGAAGAGCTTTGTCCACTTTTGATCTCCCTACTACATCATCATCTCTCCACCGTGTGCTCGATCTCGAGATAGGTGTGTGATTAAAAATTCATGCTTTTACAAGAATGGAAATATGTGTATGTGTGTGCGATATGATAATTGGGTGATATGATGGAAATTGTGTATGTGGCATGAGTTGACGCCGAATTGTTCTTGTGATTTGCCTTTGTTTTGCCGAAATGTTGATTTATTTCCATTTCGGCGAATTCTGGGCAATCTCTAGATCTATATGTCCTATTTTTAGGGAAGGTCATGCCGAATTTTTGTATGACTTTGGTGCATGCACGCATTTTTATAATCAATTTGTTTATTATTACCGTGCAGGCATTCATGATGGTCAGTGTAACAATGGTGGACAGGTGGTTGCGGTCGGCGGTGCAGGACATGAAAGAAAATAACCTGACAGAGGTTTTATGTCCATGTCGAAGATGCAAAGGAATAGTTTGGCTCGAACCCTATGACAAAGGTCGTGTCGAAGCACACCTGCTCATGACTTGTTTCTTGGATGGCTATACTCGGCGCATGTACTGATGGCATGAATCCGTTTGGCAACTAGAACACTGACCATAGCACATGGCCCGTGTTTGTATGGATGTACAACCTCCCCCTGGTTGTGCATGAAGTCGACGTACATTCACATGAGCATGCTGATTCAAGGGCCAAAACAACCAGGAAATAATATTAATCTGTATTTGGGGCTACTTCAAGAGGAGTTAGACATGTTATGGAAAACACCGGCCAAGACATGGGACGCCAGCAAAGGCGAGTATTTCTACATGAGAGCCGCGCTGATCACGACGGTGCACGACTATCTCGGTTATGGATATGTCATAGGCCAGGTGTGCCATGGATATCGCGGATGCACGCGGTGCATGGATGATACGACGTCTCAGCAGCTAACGTCAAGGAAAGATGGCGGGTCTGGGAAAATCGTGTACATGGGGCATCGAAGATGGCTCGATCCGGACGACGCGTGGAGAAACCGTGCAGATCTACTCAATGGTCACACTGAGCATCGAGGACCTCCACATAAGCGGAGTGGCGCCAAAATCGATGAGCTGTTGAAAAACTGGGAACAGTGCCCTGCGTCGAGAAAGACGATGAAAAAGGCACTGGAGCCGTTGCTGAAGGTATGGATGACGAGGTCTGTGTTCTGGGACTTGGAGTACTGGCACAAACTCGACACACCTCATTGCCTTGATCAAATGCATATCTGTAAGATTGTCCTTGAGAGCTTGCTCACGTCACTGATGAGCATGCCGGATAATACCAAGGATGGGCCGAAGGCAAGAAAAGACTTGCAAGATTTGAATACCAGGGAAGATCTGCACATGCCGCCCTGTCGTGGATTTGTCACGGCAGATGTCCTAGTGGAAGGACTTAGTCGTGGATCCATCGCAACTAGGTTAGCTTAAAGGGGTTAAACAGGACAAAGGACACATGGAGTTTATACTGGTTCGGCCCCTTGCGGTGAAGGTAAAGGCCTAATCCAGTTTGAGGTGGTATTGCTTATGTTTCGATTACCAGGGAGCGAATACGCTTGACCTAGCTTTCAATCTCTTGTTTCTTGTCCCTAAACCACCGCCGGGTCGTCCCTTTATATACACAGGTTGACGCCCAGCAGCTCATGGAGTCCCGGCCGAATTATACAACGTGTCCCACTCGGTGACTAATTACTCATGCCTTACAATACAAGTCACACACATATATGGCGGTTTATACCTATGGGCCTTAAGTCACCGTTGGGCTCCGGCCCTTTAGTAAGCCTGCTTCGTGAGACCACCATATTCAACATCTTCATGGGCTTTGTTAATGATGAACCACCAGAGGTATAACCCGGCCCCTCCTGGGCGGGTCATACCCAGTAGTTATATCCCCAACATTAGGCCCCAGGTTGATGTGAACTTGTTCATATCAATCTTCCAATACTTAGGAAAAAAATCCTTCATTCGTTCTTACAAAATCTTGTAACCCACGATGACGTCACCTTCCAGAATTGTCGTAACCCGCCGTGACGTCACTTGTCATTAATATTATGCAAGGCCCAGATCTTTAATACATCTTTTCTTTTAATGTACTCCCGAAAATCAAGGCGTCTGTGCTATCGCATATCCATTTTTTGGCCTCCTCGATTCCCGAGCATGCCACTTATCCTTTCAGCCTTATAAATTGGGCCAGGGGTCCCTTTCCACTTCCCCCTTGCCTCTTTGTCTGTCTTCCACCTCGCGCCGCTCCAGCGCCCGAGCTCCGCCGCCGTCCTCGACCTTAGCTACTGCCTCGACAACGGCCGCTGCATCAACCTGATTTGTCGAGAGTTCGGTCCCGCGCCTCTGCCTCTCAACATCTCTGGTTAGTTTTCCTCCTTCCTTCCCTATAGATCTCATTAGGGTTTCCACAAGTTCATCGGAGTTCATCTTCGTTCTTCACCGTTGCTTGCGATCTTTGACTCAAACTTGGTACCCTTCCTGAGCGGCGGTAGTTGTTATGCTCATTCTTTCCATTAAAACATCTCCTTTTGCGTAAGGAAACCAATCTGGATATATGAACTGCTCACGTGCCGCAACTTAAGTCTAAATATTTTTCATTATTTGAAGTGCCGCAGATCCAAAATTATAGTACCCATCTATGAAATCTGTGTTCCCAACACTTAGCATTTTTTCATTCTCAGATCTGTAACTCAATATTTGTACGGGTGGCTTAACTTTAGAAAGCGTAACCCGCCAGGTATCATTAGTCCCCTCTTAAGCCACCAATAGCTCATGTTTATAACTTCAATGCTATCCTCCGGCTTAACACTTATGCATGCTTCATTGTTATTCACCACTTAACTCGTCAGCCGGCTTAACCAGATAATCTTGAACCGGCATAGTCTTTCTTTCAGCTCATCAAAAATGGCCAAGACATACACTGCTTGCAATTGGGTCCAATCCCGGGTCACTGAGGAAGATTTGAACAACTACGTTGCAACTGGCGCTTTAGCCCAAAAAGAAGTCATTCACTGGAGGGTCCCTGGTGAAGAATTTCCTCCTAAACCCAAGGACGGAGAAGTGATTGTTTTTACTGATCACCTGAGTCGGGGGTTCAGCCCACCCGACTCAAAGTTCTTCTGTGATGTGCTTCATTTTCTCCAACTTCACCCTCAAGATATCGGACCGAACTCCATGTCCAACATTTGCAATTTCTAAGTGTTCTACGAAGCTTATCTTCAAGAGGAGCCCACAGTTGACTTATTTAGAGAGTTCTACTATTTAAACCGCCAGACCGAGTTTGTTGATGGGCCCAACACTGAACTCGGTGGGGTTTCAATTCAAAAGAGGAAAGACGTCAGCTTTCCCTATGCTAAGCCGCCAAGTCACCCCAAAGACTGGAACCAGACTTGGTTCTATTGCCAAGACACATCTCCAGCCGATGAAAATCCATTACCGGGTTACCGTGATCACCGGCTTAGCAGCACGCATCCACTCCCCTCACTACTCAGTGTAACAAATCGGGGCAAATATGCACCATCATTTTCAAAGGTCAGAGCCCTTATGGACAATGGTTTAACCGGCGTCGACCTTGTCCGGTGCTGGTTGTCCTGGAGTATCTTGCCATTAAGCCGTCGCCCCGGCTTAATGTGTGAATACACTGACAATGTGAAAGATCCACAGCGCCACTTCGACATCCAACTATCTAATGCTGACATCAATGAAGCCACCAAGAAATTGCTGAATGAACCTTTAAAAGAATGCAGCAAAACAAGACTTAGTCCTTTTAGCACCTTCAACAAGCCGCCAACCATAAGTGTTGCACACCTTCCGTTCCATCAATATTTTCAATAATTATACCTACTTATGACCTTTTTGACTTTAACAGGCTGATTCTCCATTTTGGAAGAAGAAACCACAAGATAAGCCAGCTAAACTGGCTCATACCAAAACCAAGGTCACCAAAAGACCTGCCAAGAAGAAGGCCACCGAACCCGTCGGTGTAAACATTGATGACGAAGATGATAATGATGAGTCAGAGGTAGAACTTGACTCCCTTGGCTCTTTTCTTATACATATCATTGACAATGATTATTATCAGGACGACGCGGAAGCCAGCCGTGCAGGTGACACAGAGGTAATTACTATTTCTTCCGGCTCAGAACCTCTGCCAACACAGAAAACCCGACACGCAAGCCGGAAAGTAAGCTTTTCTCATCCTCTAGCTCATTTGGATCCCAACTTTCTTTTGAAGGAGCAGCAACACGAAGCTCACCACACCACCCGGCATAGTGGTGGTGTAATTACTTCCTCCGGCTTACCAAACACGCCGACTTGCAAACGCCGCCCAGAGGTCTTACATATTTCTGATATACTTTATCCCAAGGCGGGTTATTTCCGACAACCTCTTAACCCGTCTGATTCAAACTATCAGGGGACTTCTCATTCCTCCTCTGGCGAGTCAACGGGAACTCAAATTCCGGCTTTCAAGACTGTACCTGGGTAAGGGTATACTTAATCCTTCAAATCTTATGCCTTATCATTATACTGACCTCTTTATACTTCCTATTTTCAGGGGCCAAGCCAAACCCAGCAAAAAAGCAAAACTGAACAAGCCGGTTGATGATGCCAATCCATCTGAACCGGAGAAACAACAACCAGATTCTTCTCATCCAACTGTAGAAGATGTTATTGATGATCCGCCACCAGAAGACCACAATGTTGACATTGACCAGATGAATGTTAACCCGTCCATCATTGATCCGCCAAGCCCCATCAAAATGGCCAGCCCTGTTAAGCCGGCAGAAGAAAAGGACGATGATGTTACCATCATTGGGCATGGTTTCACAACTCTGGGTCATCCTACTGTCTTATCCAGGCACAACACCAAAGAAGAAATTTCTGCTGAGGATAAAGGCATGTGGAAGGTAGACTTAGAGAGCTTCACCCAGTTCAGCGCCCAAGACATCCACTTTGGCTACTTGAATCATTTATACACCAGCCATGATTTTGAAGCCGACTTAGTAAACTTGATGAAGGAGAGCTATGAGGTAAATACTACAACTCCTTTCCATATGAATATACTTCCATTAGCCGCCAAGTTTATTGGACATGATAGAATAGAATGTGCTGTAAACTTCAATAGTTGTATAGATCAAATCCAGTAGCCCCCAAGGGCCGGTTTATGCTTTCAATATGAACCAGGACTTATAATCCTAGTATTTCAACTTTGCATCCATAGCCTCCAATGGCCGGTTTAATAAACATATTAAGCGGGGACTTAAGTAGCAAGAAACCAACTTTGCATGTGTAGCCCCCAAGTGCCAGCTTAATCAGTCATGAATACGTCGGGACTAATCATCTTGTTTGAAATCAACAATCCAAGCTATAGTCTTTGTAAAACGGATCACATCATTGGTCCGGGTCAGCCAATGATTCTGTCTTAACAAAAGAGCAACATACATTAGCCCCCAAGTGCCAAGTATAATACTTGTATTATGCTTTGGACTTTAATTCTTTTTCTTAAGAGCAAATATGCATTAGCCCCCAAGTGCCAAGTATCATACTTGTATTATGCTTGGGACTTCAGCAATACTCACAATATTCTGTCTATGTTTATATCACAGGCGGAACTTTCTGAGAAGGACTCGCAGCTCAATGATTTGAAGGCCAATATCAAAACTCAGCAATCGGAGACATCCAAGGCCAAGTCAGAACTAAAATCTACTTTGGAGACTATTGAGCAGCTAAAACAGAACTTCAACTTTGCAAAAGATGGCTGGGAAACTAAAAAGGCAGCTCTATTTAAGAGAGAAGAAGAAGCTGAAACCACGCTTAAACCGGTGACTGAGGAGTTATCCGGCTTAAAGCAGCAGATTAATATTATGTCATCAGCCATCTTCGGTAAGAACATATCTCCCTTGCATCTTAATAATCATACTACAAACGGCTCTCGGCTTACCCATAACTTTACTGATACAGGTTCTCGGAGCGCTAAATTGGGCTCAGACATGCGCATCCGGCTTAAGGCTGTCTACACTCTTATAGAGAATTATATACTGGTGCCCAATGAACCATCGCTGCTACGCTGCACAAGAAATCTCCTTCAACACTTATCAAAGATACACTGAAGAAATTATCTGTGCTGCCCAAAAGAATTGACGACTTAAAACGGGGAGCTGCCAAAGCCGGCGCCTTAACTGCCTTAAGCCGGGCAAAGGCATGGCAAGCCTATCTTGACCCGGAAGATTTGGCCAACGGCTGCCCCAGTGTCAACAAAGACGGATCTGACTTCAGTGCTGACGATTTTGCAGAAATAGCAAGAGCCATGCATCCTTTAGCAAGCAAGCTGGCTGACGAAACTAGTCTATCTACATACCGGGCGGCTTATGACACTGACAACAAGAGAGTTAGCACGCTGGTTCACAAGCCAACAGATCCCATCCTGCCGATTCGTAAGCACACCTTCGCTCCTAATATTGATCCATCAAACCTCATTGATGATGAAGCTGTATTTAGAGTGTTGACCGGTATCAACTGGGCTACGCCTAACTTCTAGCTGGTGGATAACCAAGGAGCTGAAGACGAAGAAGAAGCGCAGGACGACCTGGAGGCTTCAACCCGCCCACAGTCATGAGCCGGTATTATTGAGCGTAATACTTTGCTGCACTAATATCGTCAAAACACTTATGCTTGTTGGGCCATCATATGCCTTGTAATAGACTAGTTAAACTTTGATTTGTCGTGCCATCGAGCACGTTTTGTTTGGCATAAACACTACTATTCACCAATTTAAGATCTGCCACTTATGCTTATAATATCACCAATTTGAATCTGTTCCTGCATACAAACAGATCACAAGTGCCCTGATGGTTTACCGCAAGACGGGTCATAATACCCCATATAAAACCACTGGTGACTAAAACAGTCCATAACCAGGGCCGTCTTAATCATAACCATATATAATCATAACAAAAATATTATACCTGTGATATTTGCTCACATTGCCGACTTATCATACCAACGCAATAACGGTGACAACCCAAAAGATTGGGCGTACAATGCCTTGTTCAATTTGACATATACTGCCGGCTTACAACGCCATATGCAGCAAGGGGTAATATCTCAAAACTTAGAACACAATGCTTCCAAGTATATAAGATCATCACACACTGGCGACTTATAGTCCAAAGCCAGGCCGGGTTAATAAACACCAGGTAATTTCATATATGCATCATAAGGCATCATACCCCTTATCGGTTTTCAATCATGTATTAACATGTCAGAAAAGATGAACCTCAAAAAACTTTCAAATATAAATCAAAAGATAAAAACAAGGCTTTTCATAGGCTGCCAGGCCTAAAAATCAAGTGCTTTCAAAGGGCCACATAGTTGCTGAGTTAAACCTTCATGCAAACCTTATAAGCCGGGCCTCACGTGACCAATCGTCGTTTTAATTTTGACAAGTTCAGGGTCTTAATAGTATTGACTGGCAAAAGTTCGGCGGAGTGGCAAACTTAAAAAGGCAGGATAACCCGGGTTTTTAGGTGAATACACCTGGCTTCCAAGCCTATTACAAGGGTCATAAAAACACTAGTCTGTTGAACAAAGAGCCCCCAAGTAACATTTCATTCCAGGCGTATAAGCCGGATCAACAAGGGTAGTCATAGCTATGCTCAATGAGCAGGAAGCCCCCAAGTGTTTTGTAATCATGGCGTACAAGCTGGACCAAAGGGTAGTCATAGCTATGCTCAGTGAGCAGGAAGCCCCCAAGTGATCATGACAACAAAGACTCATTATTCTCAGAAATGAAACGACAAAGGCCCTGAATTATCAGGGATGTCGGCTTTATTATATTCATCATAATATATACATTGTCATAATATGTACATCACAAGAGCCAGTAGCTTAGGTGTAATAAGGCCGAAGATGAGCAATATTCCACGGCCGGCGGGTCTCCTCCTCCGACGTGCATGAGTCCTTGTGGTCTCGAACATCGATAAGGTAGTATGACCCATTGTTTAGATTTTTGCTAACCACAAAGGGCCCTTCCCAAGGTGGGGATAGCTTGTGCATATTAGATTGATCCTGGATAAGCCGGAGTACCAAATCACCTTCTTGAAAGGTTCTGGTTTAACTCGGCGACTGTGATAGCAACGCAGATCTTGCTGGTAAATCGCTGAATGAGCCGCCGCAAGGTCACGCTCCTCATCCAATAGGTCAAGTGCATTCTGTCATGCTTTTTCATTATTAGCTTCAACATAAGCCGCCACACGGGGTGAATCGTGACGGATGTCACTAGGGAGAACCGCCTCTGCTCCATAAACCATGAAGAAAGGTGTGTATCCCGTAGATCTGTTATGGGTGGTGTTGATGCTCCATAACACTGAGGGTAATTCCTCCACCCAACAACTCGGCGTCCTCTGCAAAGGGACCATAAGCCGGGGCTTGATGCGTCTCAAAATTTCTTGATTGGCACTTTCGGCTTGACCATTAGACCGAGGGTGAGCCATTGATGACACATCAAGTCGAATATGCTCACGTTGACAAAATTCTTTCATAGCACCTTTCGACAAATTAGTGCCATTATTAGTTATAATGCTGTGAGGAAAGCCAAAACGGAAAATCACCTTTTTGATAAATTGAACCGCCATCGCCGCATCACACTTACTGACCGGCTCTACCTCCACCCACTTTGTAAATTTGTCAGCCGCCACCAAAATGTGAGTCTTTTTATCCTTGGACCTTTTGAAAGGTCCAACCATATGAAGTGCCCAGACTGCAAATGACCAAGCAATTAGAATCATCCTCAATTCTTGAGCCGGGACATGAGCTCGTCGTGAGAATTTCTGATAACCATCACATTTACTGACCAAATCCTCTGCATCAGCACGCGTCATCAACCAATAAAATCCATGACGAAAAGCCTTGGCCACAAGAGATTTAGAGCTGGCAAGATGACCACAATCTCCTTCATGAATTTCCTATAGAATCTCATGACCTTCCTCTGGAGAAACACAACGTTGAAATGCACCTGTAACACTACAATGGTGCAACTCTACATTGACAATCGTCATCGACTTAGACCGCCGGGTTATCTGCCTGGCTAGAGTTTCATCTTCAGGTAACTCGCCTCGGGTCATATAAGCCAAATATGGGACCATCCAATCAGGAATAGCATGAAGAGCCGCCACTACTTGTGCCTTCGGGTCAGGAATAGCAAGATCTTCCTCTGTAGGCAACTTAACTAAAGGCTTATGCAGAATATTCAAGAAAGTGTTAGGTGGCACCGGCTTATGCTGGGATCCTAACCGGCTCAAAGCATCAGCCACCTCATTTTTCCTGCGATCAACATATTCCACTTGATAACCCTTAAAGTGCCCTGCAATAGCATCAACCTCTCGGAGATAAGACGCCATGAGTGGGTCCTTGGAATCCCAAGTGCCAGAAACTTGCTGAGCTACCAAATCTGAGTCGCTGAAACACCTCACCGGCTTAAGTTCATTTCCTTAGCCATCCGAAGACCATGGAGCAAGGCTTCATGCTCAGCTGCATTATTAGTACAAGGGAACATCAACCTTAAAACATAACAAAATTTATCACCTCACGGGGAAGTTAAGACAACTCCAGCCCCCGAGCCTTCCAATTGCCTGGACCCATTAAAGTGAATAGTCCAATATGTGTTATCCGGCTTCTCCTTAGGCATCTGCAGCTCTGTCCAATCATTTATGAAGTCCACAAGTGCTTGAGACTTGATAGCTGTGCGAGGCATATACTTCAGACCATGGGGTGCAAGCTCAATGGCCCACTTGGCTACTTGCCCTATGGCTTCTCTGTTTTGAATAATATCCCTAAAGGAGGAGAACTGGCCACAGTGATGGGATGACCCAGAAAATACTGCTTGAGTTTTCGACTAGCCATGAACACCCCATATACAAGCTTCTGCCAATGCGGATATCGTTGCTTGGACTCAATGAGCACTTCACTGATGTAGTAAACCGGTCGCTGAACCGGATGCTCCTCGCCTGATTCCTTCCTTTCCACCACAATCGCCACGCTGACTGCTCGGCTGTTGGCTGCCACATATAACAAAAAGACAGACGAGACAGAGACGGAGACAAAGGCACAAGAGAAGAAGGGCAAGAAAGTAAAGGAAGAGGATTATTGCCCCCCTTCTTGCTTCACCTTAAGTCAGGCTGAGATTGATCAATTCTTTAAGTGCCTTACCGGAGTTAAAGTTAGTTCCGGTTACTGTGGCAAGATAAGCAGATATCTAGACACGAACAAGAAAAGGTTCAACTAGATGAAGTCCCATGACTGTCATGTGATGATGACACAGATACTACCTGTTGCCCTTAGAGGGATAATGGACAAGTATGTTCGTGACATGCTTATTGGTCTCTGCAACTTTTTCAATGTCATCTCTCGAAAGTCGATCAGTGTGAAGCAGCTCCGAAGGCTACAAGAAGAGATCGTTGTGATACTGAATGAGCTTGAGATGTACTTCCCGCCCGCGTTCTTTGACGTCATGGTGCATCTGTGTGTCCATATTGTGGACGACATAATAGATCCGGGGACATCATTCTTGCACAACATGATGTCGTTTGAGAGGATGAATGGGATCATCAAAGGATTCGTTCGTAACATGTCCCGTCCGGATGGAAGCATCGTCTAGGGCTATCTAACACAAGAGTGCATCTCTTTCTGTGAGAATTTTCTATATGGCGCAGACCAGCCGCCAGGTGTTGGTGTTGGTTTGCCCGTTAACAAGCACGATGGGAGGCTCGAAGGAGAAGGTCACTCCAACGGTCGCAGGGAACTGCACGTGGCATACTCAGATTGACGCAATGACTTTGGCAGACAAACTTGGTAGTGCTACAACACCTAGACGAGGTAGATCCTTTCATGGCACTGCACAAAGAAATTATCGGAAAGAAGTATCGTGACCGGGAAGTATGCAGGACGGACGCCGAAGTTGCTGGAGAGCACAACTCCACTTTCCTGCATTGGTTCAAAGAGCATATTATTGGTAATCCCCCGGAGGAGGGCTCTAAGGATGGATTGCTCATATACGCCTTAGCACATGGCCCCTCGCCCAACCTCATCACCTATCGGTCATACGATATCAGCGGATACACATTCTACACGGAGGCCAAAGATATGGACAGTGATGATTAGAACTCAGGGGTGACGATGGAATGCATGACCGGTAGCGACAACGATGCAACTGAGAGATTTTACGGAAGGGTCGAGGAGATCTGGGAGCTTGACTACTCTGGACTGCACAACACGGCGATGTTCCGTGTCAGATGGGCTAAGAATGTCGAAAGAGAAAACCGGTATTTCACTACCATGACTATACCTGACGCCATGAGCGCTACCGTGAACGCTATCGCAAAAACGAGCCATGGGTACACGCTAAGCACGTGACACAATGCTTCTTCATAACTGACCTGCGCAATCCCAGCCGTGTTGTCGTGAGGAGAGGCAAAAGGAACATCATTGGAATGGATGGAGTCGCCAACGAGGAAGGCTACGATCAGTATGGCAACCCAATGAGGGAAGATGACGATGACGATGAAGTATACGTCAAAAGAAGAATCAATACTACATTACCTAAGAAAAATCGTACTCCATGGAAACGGAAAAGTCACAATGAGGGGCTCAATTATTCTTCAACGAACAAGAAGGGAACACACTTAGCCATTATGCATGGGTCCAATGATGTAATATATATGTTCCTATTTTGTATACATACTTAACCGTCAAATGATGCAATATATATCACCTTCCCTTCGTTCACTGCTCTCAGAAAAAAAAAGTGAGAGAAAATAAAGGAAAAATAAAATAGGAGAAAAGAAACATGAAAACTGCTATAGGTACTGGTAATAGCAGTAGCGCTTTTCTGAAAAAGAGCTACAGCTAGTCAAGGTAGCAGTAGCGGTTTCTTATAAAACCGCTATAGCTACATGTAATAGCAGTAGCACGGTCTGCGTAAAACCGCTATAGCTAATTTAGCTATAGCGCGTTTGGTTTAAACGCGCTACTGCTATGTCCACTTAACCCCCAAAATCCTTCTCTCTCTGCTTCATCCCGCCTCTTTTCCCCCCAAATCCCCACTCTCTCTTCCCTCGTCGCGCCCCTGCGCTCGCCCCCGGCCCCGGTCTTGACCCCGGCCCCGACCCCGGCCCCGGTGCTCGACCCCGACTCCGACTCCGACCCCGACCCCTCCTAACCTCGGCCGTCGTCAGGCTTGCACCCTCTGTAAGCCCCCCACCGCTCCTCCTCTCTCTACTATCTAGGGCTCTTTGGTTAATTTACTTAGGTATTAGTTAGGGCAGTAGGTTAATTAGGTTATCTATTTAGTTATGAATTTAGGTAGGTTTTTTAGTTTAAGTTATTGTTGCTATTTAAATTTTATAGTGCTAGTTAGTTAATTAGAATTAGTATTTAAAAAATAGAATTAGTTTAAGCAATTGTCCAAATCAACATCCCTTGTTAAAGCAAATTAGTTTAAGCAAATTTGAATTTTACTTTCAAATATTTTTATGACTTCTTGCATTTTTCTTCAAGTTCTATATTTTTCTTCCTTTTATATGCAAATTGAAGTGGACATGTGATATGTGGACATGTGATGTTTTGGACATGTCATATTTGGAATTTGGATATGTCATTTGGACATGTGATGTTTTGGACATGTCATATCGGGAAAATGATGATTATGTGCAGGGTAAATGATCCGAGTGGCCTATGTTACGCTGGAATGTTGATTCATTTCCGTTCTGGTGAATTTCAGGCACTTGATATGTCCATTTTTTAGCAAAGGACATGCCGAAATTTTCCGTGAATTTTGGCATGACTTGTTGGGAAACGGCATTCCGACAAACATAGATCTTTTTTATGTCATTTCTCATTTTTTCATAGTTTTAGAATTAAACGACGAGACTTAATCATAGGAAAGATGTCAAACAACGAAGAAATCGGGCCTTCTGACCAAGATGCAGACGAGATGGATTATGAGGGTGAACAAGAGTACCTCGACTATTTGTCTGCTAGGCACAGTCAAGGTTTGCAGGTCGGCCTCAATGATGGTACTGACACCGACATCGATACCGACGGCACAGACACCGATGGCGGTGTCGAGACCAGCGGGGAAGATACCGGCAGGGAAGGTACCGGCGCCGATGCCGCTACCGAAAAGAAGAAGCAGAAGAAGTAGAGGATACGAAAACCTAACAAACTAGGCATTGGATGACTGGTGATCATAAAGATGGCACCTAGCAAGTTTGAGCCATTAGAGACGGAAGAACCTCGCAAGTGCTATGGGAACCAAGTAGGATGCATCCTACGGGAATGTGTGAGCATCAACGATGATGACTTAAGGAGTAAAGAACATTTGAGGAAGTTCTCCTGACGAAGTTGCATAAGAGATTCAAGTTCCTCGACCGGGATGATAACATAGAATAACCGTGGGATGATCCGAAGATGAAAAAGATTAACAATCACGCCATGAGCATGTTCAACACTGATTTGGCCTCCTGGAAAGGGAGGGTTAAACGAGCTATTGAGGCTGAGGAACCCCTGTCCAAGATTCTGGAGGAAAATCCGACACTTACGGAAGAGCAGTTTGAAAAGTTCAAGGACACTTGCGCTACCGAGGCAGCCAAGGCTAAGGCTGCGAAATTCAAGAGCCTTCAGCAAAGGAACACGGGGAAGCATCGCCTCGGAAGCCGTGGCTACATCGGTAAAAGGCCCATATGGGATAAGGAGGACGCGGAACGTGAAGCCGCGGGTCTCCGAGACCCCTTCGCAAAGTTCACCAACCCCTTGGAGCGTGACTTCATCAGGGCCCGCTACAAGTGGGACAAGGAAAAGAAGGTTTTTTACATAGACCAGATCATGAGGAAATTGATTAGACTAATGGTAATTATTCTTTTACCACCTTACATTTCTATCTAGTTCTAGTCGACTACACATTCGTAAACGGTTCACGTTCCTTCTGCAGGAGAAGCAACACCAGCTTGCAGCCAAAAGCCCTACTTCTCTGATGAGGCCCAAGTGGGACACCCCTCTCAACCTGGCCTTGAACGAACTTAAGGGACTCCCTTTAGGCCAGCGGCCACAATATGGTCGTGTGCATGACGCCGGAGATGGCGCCACATGGAAGGTGTTTTACAACAAGGGCCCGGAGGCCAAGAAGCAGAAAAAGAAGTTTAGTCAGGTGGACATCGATGAGAAGGTGAAGCTTGCGTTCGAGAAAAAGCAGCTGAGGACGCGAAAAATAGCCGAGGAGAAAAATGAGTTGCTACAGTAGGCAATCAATGCCGCTGTAAATGCCTGCAGAAATGATTTCGCTACTAACTTGGTCCTGGCTATCATCAACTGGATGAAGGACAATCCAGACAAGATGGTACATGATTTCCTGTTGCCCAGTTTTGTCGCGAGCAACTCTGTGAACAACAACACCACCACACCATCACTTTCTCACGCAAGCGGGCCTCCTCTCGCACCTGCACCCGCTCATAGCAGCCTGTCCTCAGTCTCTGGCGCTAGGCGGGCCTTCGTCTTTGGCTGAGCTTGACGCCCTCACAGTAATTACATGTCGCACGAACATATATATATCTAGAATATTCCATTTCCGTTGCCTTTTGGATGTTTTACACCGCAGACATGTGTTTGCAGGCTGATGAAACCCCGTGCACCGTACTCTACTTGATCAAAGGCCAGAAGGTGGACATGGGAGAGGGGGTGATAACGAAGCCCTTGGATCACACGTTCCACAACCAGCCGATGCCCGCTGGTCACTTCAGGGTTACCTTGTCGAGTGTGACATCAGGGCACGAGGATTTGCCTCCTCCATTATGCCTAGGGGGAGAGGACGACGAGACCCCGCCACGGATTGGAAGCTTTAAGGGTTGGGTGCTGCTATGGCCAAAGAATCTTCTTCGTCTGGAGCTGGTCGAGAGCACACCAATAGCCACATATCAACAAGCATGTATGGAGACCACCACCCCACCTACGCAATTACCAGCTCCTGTAGTGCCGGGTGAGAGCGGCGGATGATGTGATGAAGGGGGTGCAATAGTACTGGCTGATGTAATCAGTCCCGTAGAATAGAGAATGGATGATGAGACAGAGGAGATGGAGGACCCAATGGGTTTCCTCAATACAAATGCTTATGAGGGTGACTTAGATATGATGAGTTAACCATATGACGAATCGGGCTATCAGCATGCTAATGAAGATATGGATGATCTGTCCGGGCAGGAACATCGTAGCAGGGATTGCAAGAAGTCTCTCTTCATGAAATCCTCACAGGACATGCCCGAAGATGCCGCCTCAACACAGGCTCAACTAGCCGGGGGTCGTACAGTGCTTAGCCCGGCAACATTGGGGCAGGGTTTAAGGAAGGGTCTGGAAGGTGTGCCCAAGAAAAAGGAGAGGAAGAGACCGAGGAAGATAGCTGCTTCCAAACAAGCCAGAGCACATAGCAGGCAGACGGTGGATTCTGAAGAGCGTGTAGCCGTGAAAGGTGCAGCCATGTTCCATCTCACGGGTGAGCTGATGCTACCGCCGAAACCGTTGGAGGCACTATCAGGGGATCTCAGGAGACAACACGACCATGTGCCATCGACTGAGAAAAGCCTACTAGCCTCGAAGGATCCAGGATATCCGACATACACGACTCGTGTGCCTGAGGGGAAGTGCTACGTTAACACACGGCCCGCGGAGGTGTTCTTCCTGCGGTTTGACCATATCTTTGAGATGTTTCTGATAAGGCGGCTCGATTTTACAATCATCCGCCTTTTTGCGCTACATATGAGCTCTGTCATGAAGAGAGAAGAAGTCTCAAAAATCTGTGTGGCAGATCTGTACTACATGCATGAGTATTTCTTGAGTCTTGGCGACTTTGAGCGTGAAACTGCTAGGGACTACCTCCAAAACTTCATGGTACAGAATAAGGACCAGGAAATTGTCCTCATGCCTTATCATCCAAAGCAAGTCAGTTCTGGACAACCCTTTCGTACATTTCAATCATTCCTTCTCGCTCATATGGAGAATAATTTGAGGTGTCTTTTCCCCACAGCAATCGGCGCGCCGTCCTTATCGTTCTTTACCCGTGAGTCTCCCACGCCGTGTATTTGGACCCTACCAGAGACTACGAGAAGAAGGACTACACCCACATAATGAATATTCTAGATGATGCTCTCCAAGGCTTCAGCATTAGGGGTGGCCACCTGCAGATCAGGAAACAAAGGAACAAGAAGTTGGGTTTCTCGCATAAAATTAACTTCTGTTGCATCCATGTCCCAAAACCAAGCAAGAAGGATGGATTCTACCTTCTCCATCTCATGATTGAGTTCAACACGAATCACTAAAAGCTTCGCATGACAACCAGAAATGATAATCATATCCGCAAGTGGGTAGAATCTCATGGAGAAGCGGATTATAAACTTAGAGACGACTTCTTTCGCATCCAAAGGGACATTGCGACAATCATCATGAAAGAAGTCGTCAATGAGAAGGGGATGTTCACCACGACCCTATATCGCGAGCTGACATCCGAACTCGCATAGGCATGCAATGTCATGACCTCACACCATTCAAGAAGCTAGGGTCCATCCTTGATGATATGGAAGGATGGAACTTCTAGTGATTTATGATGCCGATGATGATGATATGTGTCGGTTGAACTTGTATACTTTCTATAGCGATTAAACTTTGTGATGTCCATGGTCCCTGCCGAACTTGCGTAACACTACTTTGTTAGTTTGGGTACGATGACATGCTTACCTCTAGTTAATTAGTTTGCATACTATATGTTGCATCTAGTTGCCAACCCTTCTTTTTTGTGTTGCTCTAGTATATTTTGTTGCATATGATCGTACATTCTCTTGATGAAGATGCATCTCTAACTGGTACCTAGATTCTTGATGGTGAAGGAGTGCTATGTCGTGTACGAAGGGAAGGTTCCGGGAGTGTATGACGAGTGGCATGAGTGTCAGGCGCAAGTGGAGGGGGTCTCGGGAGCCAGCCATAAAGGCTTCAAAAGCAGACAAGAAGCACAAGCTAGTTACTTGAGGTTCACGCTAGCGCGAGAGAGGCCTCATAACCGTCGCCTCATGTACTGCATAGTTCCGCTATCACTCATAGTGATAGCACTTCTCGCATATATCATTGTTTAGATGGATGACGTTGTAGTTGCAAGTATTCGAGACTTGCATGTATCGCTATTTTTGAGATGATGACGAGAGACCACTTTGTGTTGGATGATGATTATGATGAGACTATTTGTATGTATATGCTATGATTACATTTGTGGTCTCACAACCATTTGTATGTGTATGATGATGACATCTGTATGTGCTAAAGATTCTTGTATAAAGCCTATTCAAATACAAAACAAATATGCATAAAAAAACTAATAAAATTAGCAGTAGCGAGTGGAGAAAAGTTAGCAGAAGCATGCCGCTAGCAGTAGCGCGACCTAATTAAGTGCGCTAGAGCTATTAGCAGTAGCGTGCTTATGTACAACATGCTGCTGCTATGCTTGCATAGCAGTAGCGCGGGCGAACACGCGCTACTGCTACAGGTTAGCTGTAGCGCCGTATCAGTAGCGCGGGTCCCCGCTCTACTGCTATACCTAAAACCCGCGCTGTTGTAGGCTTTTCCCTAGTAGTGGTTCCGCTATTGGTTACTGATCAGAGATGTGTCTCGGTCATGTCTACATAGTTCTTGAACCCGTAGGGTCCGCACGGTTAATGTTCGATGATGATTTGTATTATGAGTTATGTGTTTTGGCGACCGAAGATTGTTTGTAGTCCCGGATGAGATCACAGACATGACGAGGATTCTCGAAATGGTCGGGAGGTAAATATTGATATATTGGATTATGATATACAGACACCGGAATGGTTCGGGTATATTTCGGAGTACCGAGGGGTTACCGGAACCCCCCGGGGAAGTAATGGGCCTTCATGGGCCATAGGGGAGAGGGGAGGCAGCCCACAAGGGGTGGCCGCGCCCCTTCACATAAGTCCGAATTGGACTAGGGGAGGGGGCACGCGCCCCTTTCCATCTCCTCTTCCCTCTCCCTTCCCTCTTTCCCCCTCCATGAGAAGGAAAAAGGGGGGACCGAATCCTAATAGGAGAAGAGTCCTAGTAGGACCCCCCTTGGCACGCCCCTTGGTAGCCGGCCTCCTCCTCCCCTCCTTTTATATACGGGGGTAGGGGGCATCCCAAAGAACAACAGTTATTCTCTTAGCCGTGTGCGGTGCCCCCTCCACAGTTTACTCCTCCGATCATAGCGTCGTAGTGCTTAGGCGAAGCCCTGCGCGGATCACATCACCATCACCGTCACCATGCCGTCGTGCTGACGAAATTCTCCCTCCAGCCTCTGCTGGATCAAGAGTTCGAGGGACGTCATCGAGCTGAACATGTGCTGAACTCGGAGGTGCCATACGGTCGGTACTAGATCGGTTGGATCGCGAAGCCGTTCGACTACATCAACTGCGTTATACTAACGCTTCCGCTTTCAGTCTACAGGGGTACGTGGACACACTGTCCTCCTCTTGTTGCTATGCATCTCCTAGATAGATCTTGCATGATCGTATGATTTTTTTTTTGAAATTGCATGCTACGTTCCCCAACAGTGCCCCCTCGAGGCACCCCTTTGGTATTTCTTTGGCCCAAGTTGTTCCTTATAGTGCATAAAAATTCTCCAAAAAGTTTTGCTGCATTTGGAGTCCATTTGGTATTGATTTTCTACGAAGTAAAAAACAAGCAAAAAACAAGCAAAAAACAACAACTGACACTGGGCATTATGTTAATAAGTTAGTCCCAAAAAATGATATAAAGTTGCTATAAAATGATTGTAAAACATCCAAGAATGATAATATAACAGCATGGAATAATCAAAAAAATTATAGATACGTTGGAGACGTATCAACATCCCCAAGCTCAATTCCTACTCGTCCTCGAGTAGGTAAATGATAAAAATAGAATTTGTGATGTGGAATGCTGCCTAACATGTTCATCACATATTCTTTCTTTTGAAGCATGGACATTTGGACCTTTATATGATTCAAAGCAATAGTCTAGTTTTGACATGAAGATTTCAATACTCAAGCATATCAATAAGCAACCATGTCTTTCAAAATATCAACATGTCGGGACCCCGATCCTAAGTCACACCGATCTAGCATGTAACACATCATATCACTTTGCGGCCTCATGCACGGTATCCCCACGGGTGCCACCTTACCTGGCCCGGGACCGTTTGCGCCTTTTGGCTCACATATATGATAGTGTTGCTAGCATCCATATGTCAGAGAACCCGGGCCGACATGACTAGTCGTAAACCCAAGGTGGCACTAACTTACAGGGACATGCTTACATGACCCAACAACGAACGTGTCGGTCATCAACGTATGAACCCAAGTCGTAGCAAGCTACAAGGACTTAAAGGAACAACACGTGGCATTTCCCTGAAGGGACAGACATAGGAATGAAGAAGGACACAGGCCGGCCAGCCTAAGTGTTCCGGAGCAGTAGCAAGCTACCATGGCTTAGTGGAAGCACTAGGAGACATTTCCCCATAAGAGAGGCTACCAAGAATAAACAACTAGGTTGTCGGATCCCACACATACCAAGCATTTCAATAATATCCACACAATATGCTCGATATGTGCAAGTTCAACATGGCATCACAACAAAACTCTGTGACTCAAAGTATTTATTCATTAGGCTCCGAGGAGCCAGATATTACAAACATGGGTTTGATGACCCAGCATTCAAGTCATACAAGCAACATGCATAGGCGGAAGCATAAACATGTCTGAGTAGAGACATCTAAAAAGAGAAAAGGCTAGTAAGCCTATCTATCTACAAGACCCTCCAAAGGGTATAAGATTGTAGTTGAGGTAACAAGCTAAACGTCGAAGTCCACACGGAACTACTAGTGAGACTGAAGTCTCTCTGCAAAAACACAAATTAAGCAAACGTGAGTACAAATGTACCCAGCAAGACTTACATAAGAACTAGCTACATATGCATCAATATCAACAAAGGGGATGGTGGAGTTTAACTGCAGCAAGCTAGCTTTGACTCAGTGGCTATCCTGCACTACGACTGCTAGTAACTCTTTTGAGGTGGTCCACACGAGTCCACATATTCACCATATCAATACACCACCATGGATCCGCTCCCGTCTCCCTACGAGAAGGCCACCCATAGCACTCACACCTATCTTGCGCATTTTAGAGTATCCACTTTCACTTGTCTATGAACTGTATAAGCAACCTAGTAGTCCTTTACCACAGACACGACTATTCGAATAGATCATGTTAACCCTGCAGGTGTGTACTTCTTCACACACGCTCTTGCCACTTACCTTCATGTACACGTCATGTATCTCGGCAACCTTCAAGCGGAAGCCCGGCGAGGGTGTCGGCCACGACCTGACTAACCACGCAAGTCTCTAGTCTAGGTTTATCGCCTATTCGGGTTCCATATGCAAGGAGATCCAGCCGGGGTGTCGCTCACGACCCCAAATGATGTGTACAGTGTTCCCAAGCCCACCAAACGGGTGACGCTTGATACACCCGGCCATGATGCCTAGTCTGTCCCAAGCCCACCTATACCGGGTGCCACTTGGTAGACTACTAACACTACCTACAAACACCAGAAACTAGTTGCAACTCCTGGACAGAGATCGAGTTGATTAATAAGCCATGAGGGGTCGAGTTACCGGAACCCAATGTGTGGTAGCAACTATCTTGGATCACAGACGCAGAACTCAGTTCCTGAGGACGGTTTCAATGAGACAACCCACCATGTACTCCTACATGGCCTCTCACCGTTACCTTCACCAAATCATGTCCACACACACTTAGCTCTCAACAGTAGGACATGTTCACAACATTCCAATTCACCTCTGATGAATCAGACCTGACTCAACTCTAAGCAGTAGCAGGCATGACAAACAAGCATGAATGAGTAGGCACATCATGTCTCAAACAACTCCTACTCATGCTAGTGGGTTTCAACTATTTACTGTGGCAAAGACATGTCATGCAGAGGAAAGGGGTTCAACTACCACATCATGTAACCGTTTAATCACTGTTGTCCTAATGCGGTAAAAGAGAGCAGGGGCAAGGGGACGGCTGTGGGCGCGGTATTTTGCGGCGGCGCACTCCGGTGCGTTCGGTTGCCGAGAGAGAGAGAGAGAGAGAGAGAGAGAGAGAGAGAGAGAGAGAGAGAGAGAGAACAGAGGAGGGGGATGAGCTCGAGGGAGAGTGAGAGAGGGTCGCGTGGCGCTCGTAGGTGCGTCGGGGTTGTGGCGGGAAGCAGGAGGTGGCTGGCGCATGCCGCGGCCACGCGCTCCCGTCCCTCTGGCAAGAGGTAGCGGACGACTGGCTTCTCGGTAGTGGGCTGCACTGGCCAACTACAGTGCTGGGCCGTGACAGGTAAACTCTCTCTACTTTCTGTATTTGTTTCTGTTTCCTATTTTTTTGTTGTTTTTGATTTAGCTAAAATACTAAATCACTTTATAAGATTCTGCAAACTTTTGTGGGAACTATCTTATTTAAACCAGAGGCCCTCACTAAGTTCGAGAATATTTGGAGCTATCGAATATTTTAAAGGAATTAATAGCTCCAACTCAAATACAATATGAGTTAATTCAAAAAAATCTAGAAATGTCTTAGAAATATGTGCACCATTTTTGGAAGAGGTGTCCAACCAATTCAAAAATGACGAATTTTTCTGAAGGCCATTTTGGGTTCATTGAAAATATTTATGGTTGACCCTATTTGGTTTAATTTTGGTGCTAGGGGTTGTCATCCCCATTTCAGGTTTAAAATAAAATTTAGACATGATGCACACATAAAGCTAGCCTATTGCATTTCCAGAAACTAGAGATGTGACAACTTGCCCCCACTAAACAAGAATCTCGTCCTGAGATTCAAGACGTGAGGTAAGAAGACAGAGGGGACGCAAAGCTAACACAATCTTCATGATCTAGGTTGCACCTCATAAAAACATTGATTCAATCATCATCTTTGTCTTGACGTCTTGCTTTGAGAATCCATCCAACACGAGGATAGAAGAGCGAGATAACTCTACAGGGATGGATCATCTTAATGATCACAGGATCAACTCACGGAGCGAGACGTAGAAACATCTCTTGAGCTGAGGGACAAAACACATATGAGGAGCAATGGAAAGAAGTAGGTGACGAAGGTTCAGATTAGGTAGGCAAAAATTCCACGCTAAAGAAGATGGTGCATGGTTTATAGATAGTGAGGAAATAATTGCCATGATTCCATAATGGGGCACCCTAGAAGAGGTGACTCATAGAATTATTCCCTAAAGTGGCAAAAAGAATTACTTTTGATCCATAGATCATTGAAACTCTTCATACCAGCCTGAGGCAATTTACAATGGATCGTTTGAAGGAGTTCGAAAGAATGACATACTTGGACTAGGATGGACAGTGTGGACTACCTTGTTGGACCCATGGTAAGCCCACTTTTGAAGATGACCCTGAACAACAATTATTGAGAAGGCAGATGATACATCCATTTTGCATCATGCTTTTATATCGATATTTATTGCATTATGGACTGTTATTTCACTTTATGTCACAATACTTATGTCTATTCTCTCTTATTTTACAAGGTTTACATAAGGAGGGAGAATGCCGGCAGCTGGAATTCTGGGCTGGAAATGGAGCAAATATTAGAGACCTATTCTGCGCAACTCCAAAAGTCCTGAAACTCCACGGAACATCTTAAAATAAATAACGAAAAATCCTCGCCAAAGATGAAGGCCAGGGGCCCACACCCTGCTCATGAGGGTGGGGGGCGCCCCCCCCCTAGGGCGCGCCCTTACCTCATGGGCCCCCTGGTGGCTCTCCGACGCCCATCTTCTCCTATATGAAGTCTTTCGATAAAAAATCTAGAAGGAACTTTTCGGGACGAGACTCCGCCGCCACGAGGCGGAACCTTGGCGGAATCAATCTAGAGCTCCGGCAGAGCTGTTCTGCCGGGGATACTTCCCTCTGAGAGGGGGAAATCATCACCATCGTCATCACCAACGCTCCTCTCATCGGGAGAGGGCAATCTCCATCAACATCTTCACCAGCACCATCTCATCTCCAAACCCTAGTTCATCTCTTGTATCCAATTCTTGTCTCAAAGTCCAGGATTGGTGCTAGTAGGTTGCTAGTAGTGTTGATTACTCCTTGTAGTTGATGCTAGTTGGTTTATTTGGTGGAAGATCATATGTTCAGATCCTATATGCATATTATTACCCCTCTGATTATGAACATGAATATGCTTTATGAGTAATTACGTTTGTTCCTGAGGACAAGGGAGAAGTCTTGCTATTAGTAGTCATGTGAGTTTGGTATTCGTTTGATATTTTGATAAGATGTATGTTGTCTAGCCTCTAGTGGTGTTATGTGAACGTCGACTACATAACACTTCACCATTATTTGGGCCTAGAGGAAGGAATTGGGAAGTAATAAGTAGATGATGGGTTGCTAGAGTGACAGAAGCTTAAACCCTAGTTTATGCGTTGCTTCGTAAGGGGCTGATTTGGATCCACATGTTTCATGCTATGGTTAGGTTTACCTTAATACTTTTGTTGTAGTTGCGGATGCTTGCAATAGAGGTTAATCATAAGTGGGATGCTTGTTCAAGTAAGAAGAGCACCCAATCACCGGTCCACCCACATATCAAATTATCAAAGTATCGAACGCGAATCATATGAACGTGATGAAAACTAGC
Organism: Triticum dicoccoides; assembly: GCF_002162155.2. Taxonomy (NCBI): domain Eukaryota; kingdom Viridiplantae; phylum Streptophyta; class Magnoliopsida; order Poales; family Poaceae; genus Triticum; species Triticum dicoccoides. The sequence continues at coordinate 329,334,348 of NC_041392.1, read as the reverse complement.
TTGACGATATTCCCATGTGTCCTCGGGAGCGCTTTTCCTATTATAAGAGTTTGTTCCGGCTTGTCCTTTGCTACAAAAAGGATTGGGCCACCTTGCTACACTTTATTTACTTTTGTTACTTGTTGCTCGTTACAATTTATCTTATCACAAAACTATCTGTTACCACTTATTTCAGTACTTGCAGAGAATACCTTGCTGAAAACCGCTTATCATTTCCTTCTGCTCCTCGTTGGGTTCAACACTCTTACTTATCGAAAGGACTATGATAGATTCCCTATACTTGTGGGTCATTAGCAGACCATAGTTAAATGGCACAAAGCAGGTGCAAGCTGGGAACAAAATGCAAATGTTGGGAATGATTCTAGTAATTGGGGAGAAGGCTCAACAGTAGAGAGTGATTCTACTTTTCAAACGGTTATAGTATAATCAAATAAACTGAGAGCAGAAGAATCCCCAAGGATCAACTTCTAGAATAAGTCACATGAAATCCTCATGGAGAAGATGGTCAAGTTGCTCAATCAAGATACTACAATGATAGATCTTCTGGCTAGGTGTGTCGGCCAACATCAACCTTGCAGGAACCTACATCATAGATCTTGGGAGAATTCCAACCATCATATCTGCCTGAGATTCAGATCTGTTTGGCGTTAGGATATTCCAGACTCATCATGTCTGGAAAGGAAAGTTTGCAACACAAATCGACGAGATAACATTGCGAGATTCTTGGGAGATGGACTATGGTAGTAAGCTCAAAACATGAGCTGGTTCTACTACACACATGTGAACACGCTGTCCCAAACAAGCATGGCCACATGGTAGTCTTACAACAAAACACTACCGAGTTCTAGTAGGGAACTATCATTGAGGATATCGAAGTCCTTTTATAAGCCTGGGTTAGCTCTTAAGAAGGAGCTTCTTCACCTTGAACAAATCAATCAGTGGCTTTGTGTGCTAGGAAACACATATAGAATGGAGGCGGCCAACCTATCAAACCATAGAGTACTTCGCACATGCGTGACTAACTTGGGACGATTCCAGAGGAAGCAAAAATAAGCTTTCTTGAGTTCACATCGGCAACTTGCATCAAATGCACATGAATTAGAGAAAGTCACTTCTTTCATCCAGACATATGCTTCATGAACGGGACATGAAGATAATGTTTTTAGAAGTTTCCAACACTAGCTGGATGTTCAACATGAATCATGGCGGAGATAAAAATGTTGTTGATGGGCTCAACAAGAAGTCATCAAGATTCCCATGGAGATGGTATTCCACAACTATGTGAACAAGGCGATAGCATTGGTCAGAACAAAAGATATAACAGAGTATGCTCGAGGAAAAACCACGAGTAAGACAACATTACGAACATCGTTGGTTCTGATTTGATTTGACGATAGCCCATATGAAAATCAAAGATTTGGGGTAAGACAATAGGTCTAACTATTGGATTACGGGTTTCGGCAAACCCTTGAGGTTCGAAGACTGGGGTGCGCACGAAGATCTCTCTCCCCTAGCCCTCGCTCTCGCAACGATCTAAAAGTCTAGCTTGCTGAACCCGAGGAACAAGGGACACAAGAGTTTATACTGGTTCGGGCCACCGTTGTGGCGTAATACCCTACTCTAGTGTGGTGTGGTGGATTGCCTTGTAGGCTGGGGACGAACAAGTACAAGGGAACACGACTAGGGAAAAGCCTAGTAGTAGCGCGGTTTAAATAGCTAGTAGTAGCGCGGTCACCTGCGCTACTACTATGATGCTACATCTAACTTGTAGTAGTAGCGCGGGTGCGCCCGTGCTACTACTACATCTGTTAGTAGTAGCGTGGGTGCCACCCGCGCTACTACTATTAATTTCAAAAACAAAAAATTCTCAATCCCATGCATGCTGTCCATGGCAGCAATGCTTCGATCCAGCGACGCTAGGGGTCGCCGGAGCTGCGAAAGAGCAGAGGCGGACAAGATCCAGCACCGACTGCTGCAGAGGGCCCGGATCCATGGCTGAGCAAGGCGGCGGCATGGGGCTCCTCTTTGCAGCCAAGGCAGCGAGCTCCTGGTCGTCCATGGCGATGATCTACACGGGCAAGGACATGGGAGGGTGATTGAAACCAGAGGGCAGAGGGAAAAATAGAAAGAAGGGAGAGAGGAAGGAGATGGAGGGAGCACCGGGGCTAGTCGTTGGTGGTGAGGTGCTTCGGTTTGGTGGCTTGAGGCGAGGGGGAAGACCGGCGAGCTCCTGGATGCCAGCGGCGCGAGGCAACGACCTTGTTGGCCGCCATGGAGGAGGAGACGCGCATGGGCAGGAGCGCCATGGGAGAGCCTATCGAGAGAGAGGGGAGGAGAGGGACCGGGGAGAGGAGTGATTTGGACAAGGAGGTGGGGATTTCAGGGCTGTTAAAAAACCCAGTACATAGTAGTAGCGCGGGCTTTTACCCCTCGCTACTACTATGGCATGTTCCGGAGGGGCATGGTAGAGACCACTTATTAGTAGCGAGGGGTAAAAACCCGCGCTACTACTATCAACTTAGTAGTAGCACGGGTTTATGACCCTCGCTACTACTATGGCATGTCTTGAGGGGGCAGAGTAGAGACCGCTTAGTAGTAGCGGGGGTTAAAAACCCACGCTACTAATATCAACTTTGTAGTAGCGAGGGGTAAAACCCCGCGCTACTAGTAAGTAGCAGTAGCGAGGGGTATAAACCCACGCTACTAGTAAGCGTATGTGTATAAGCTTTTCCCTAGTAGTGGAAGAACAACCTCCTGAGGAGAGGTGTTCTTGAGCTCGATGAGCTTGTGTGGCTGGGGATGATCTAAACGATTGTTCTCTCGATGGGCCTCCTGTCTCTCGATGAGCTGATCCCCGGCTACGGTGGTGGGTAGCCCTATTTATAGAGGCCCGGGTCCTCTCCCCAAATATTAGGCGGGAAGGGATCCCACAACGGCCAATTTGAAGGGGGACAACGAGTACAAGTTATCCTGACAAAAGGTGGTCTTCACCTGCCAAAGGCTCTAGTGCTGACGCCGTCGTGGGCTCCATGGTGACCTCCATCTTGCCATCCTGCTGGTCTTGGTCTCGTTGCACTGATATGGAAACCTTTGCCTGACGCCTTGGGACTCCTCGCCTGTGCCTGCCTCTTTAGCACCAAAGAGGAAACTGGCACTCTGCGCCCGCTGGTGCCCGCCTGGCCTTGGTCGTCATGGCTCGCGTCACGGCTCCGCTCCTCGCGAGCCAGCGTAGTGAGGCTGCCCCTAAGGAGGTCTTGTGTCGTCCGCCTCGCGAGGCCTGGCCCATCGCGAGGGTCTTGACTGTTGGTTGATGAGATGGGCCATACCAGCTGAGGGAGTCCTGGATTAGGGGGTGTTCGGATAGCCGTACTATACCTTCAGCCGGACTCCTGGACTATGAAGATATAAGATTGAAGACTTAGTCCCGTGTCCAGATGGGACTTTCCTTGGCGTGGAAGGCAAGCTCGGCGATGCGATATTCAAGATCTCCTACCATTGTAACCGACTCTGTGTAACCCTAACCCTATCCGGTGTCTATATAAACCGGAGGGTTGTAGCCCGTAGAGGATCAACTCCATACACAATCATACCATAGGCTAGCTTCTAGGGTTTAGCCTCCTTGATCTCGTGGTAGATCTACTCTTGTACTACCCATATCTTCAATATTAATCAAGCAGGAGTAGGGTTTTACCTCCATCGAGAGGGCCCAAACCTGGGTAAAACAAAGTGTCCCTAGTCTCCTATTACCATCCGGCCTAGACGCACAGTTCGGGACCCCCTACCCGAGATCCGCCGGTTTTGACACCGACATTGGTGCTTTCATTGAGAGTTCCTCTGCGTCATCGCCTTTAGGCCCGATGGCTCCTTCGATCATCCACAACGATGCCGTCCAGGGTGAGACTTTCCCCCCGGACAGATCTTCGTCTTCGGCGGCTTCGCACTACGGGCCCATTCGCTTGGCCACCTTGAGCAGATCGGAAGCTACGCCCCTGGCCATCAGGTCAGGTTTGGAAGCCTAAACTACACGGCTGACATCCGCGGAGACTTGATCTTCGATGGATTCGAGCCACAGCCTAGCGTGCCGCACTATCTCGATGGGCATGATATAGCTCTGCCGCCGAACAGTGCCTTGGAGGCTGCACACGCATCGGTTTCGACCATTTATTCGGAACCTACTGCACCGATCAAGGATCAGCGGTTGGACGCTGCCTCAGGGGCTGCGATCTCAGAGGCGATCGAGCCGAACTCCAGCCCCGCACTCCGCATGGCCCTTGACTCCGAGGAGCCGGATTCCTCTCCGGACTCCGAGCCCCCCGCACCCCTACCAATCGAATCCGAGTGGGCGCCGGTAATGGAGTTCACCGCAGCGGACATCTTTCAGCATTCGCCTTTCGGCGACATCCTGAATTCTCTTAAGTCTCTCTCTTTATCAGGAGAGCCCTGGCCGGACTACGGTCAGCAAGGGTGGGATACGGATGGTGAGGAAATTCAAAACCCACCCACCACCCACTTCGTAGCCACTGTCGATGATCTAACCGACATGCCTGACTTCGGCTCCGAGGACATCGACAACATGGATGACGATGGAGGAGATATTGACGAACCAACGCCCATAGGGCATTGGACAGCCACCCCATCTCACGATGTGTACATGGTGGACACCCCTAAGGGAAATGACAACGAGGAAAAAGGGGATAGGACGAGTGATCGACCCCCCAAAACGCAAACAAGGCGTCGGTGCAAACGCCGGCCCAAGCCCCGCCTCGACAAAAACCCAGCCATAGAGCAGGACGAGCCGGTCGACGATGAACATGCCTTAGAGAAACCGTCCGAACAGGGCAACATGGATAGAAAAACCGAACATCCCTCCCCCTGCGAAAACGGCATTCCGAACGACCGCACGCCAAATAAACCTATGAAGCAGAAAAATCTCCATAAGAGGCTCGTTGCAACTGCACGCAGCCTAAAAAAGCAGAAGCGGAAGCTAAAAACAGCGGAACATGCACTCCGGATCAGATGGAGCAAGGTAATCAATGCCACAGATAAGTACGGCGACAGTCGCCGCACTAAAAGCTATCCAAGAGAAAGCTACTGCCTGAATTTGACAAAGAGGCCTCAGAGCCCTCGTATTCAAAAAATGAAAAAGCCACACGGTCGGATAGATGACCCCACAAGGCAACAAGCGGTGCCGCACCTAAATCGGCATGCGACCCTCCTAAGGATTCGCATCATGGCCCAGTCAGGTCCATTTATGGGCCAAGAAAGCAAGCTCTCGTAAGCAACGCTACGAAGCCATCATTAGAATCCGGCATACCCAAATACAGGGGTGCCGCACACCCCCTATGTTTTACCGATGAGGTCCTAGACTATGAATTCCCAGAGGGATTCAAACCCGTAAACATAGAGGCATACGATGGAACAACAGACCCTGGAGTCTGGATCGAGGATTATATCCTCCACATTCACATGGCTAGAGGAGATGATCTCCACGCCATAAAATATCTACCCCTTAAGCCTAAAGGGCCAGCCTGGCATTGGCTTAAAAGCCTTCTCGAAAACTCAATTGGAAGCTGGAAGAGCTCGAGCATGCTTTCCGAGCAAACTTTCAAGGGACCTATGTCCGGCCCCCGGATGCAGACGACCTTAGTCATATAACTCAACAACCCGGAGAATCAGCTTGGCAATTCTGGAATAGATTCCTCACTAAAAAGAATCAGATAGTCGACTGTCCGGACACCGAAGCCTTAGCATCTTTTAGACATAACGTCCGAGACGAATGGCTCACCAGACACCTCGGCCAAGAAAAGCCAAGAACAATGGCCGCACTAACAAGCCTCATGATCCGCTTTTGTGCAGGGGAGGACAGCTGGTTGGCAAGGTGCAGCCCCAGCGACCCAAGTACATCCGAAACCAGGGATGAAAATGGAAGACCGCTACGCAACAAAGACCGTCGCCGGACTAAGGACAAAAGTCCAAAGAGCACGGCAGTCAATGCCGGATTCAAAGGCTCACGACAAAATCAGGAAAAATCGCCCCCCCCAGAATAACAGGGACGATCCATCCAACTTAAATAAAATCCTGGACATGATATGTCAGATACACATTACTCCTGGGAAGCCTGCTAACCATACCCATAGAGACTGTTGGGTCTTCAAACAATCCGACAGACTCAATGCCAAACACAAGGGGCTCGACACACCAAGTGATGGCGAGGATGAACCCCAACAGCAGAGTACCAGGAAACAAAAGAACTTCCCACAATAAGTAAAAACAGTGAACTCACTTCACATAACAAAACGTGCGGTGCCCATAAAGGTACGCACCACACGGCCCATCCCCAAAGGATCCTGCCACGGGTTGTCAAAACCGATCACCTTCGATCAGCTAGATTATTCTAGGAATACCTGGAATGTAGGATGGACTGCCTTGATCCTTGATCCAATAATTGGTGGACTTAAGTTTTCAAATGTCCTTATGGACGGCGGCAACGGACTAAACCTGATATATCAGGATACAATACAGCACATGGGGATAAACCCAGCAAGAATCTGCCGCAGCAAAACCTCCTTTCAAGGGGTAATACCTGGCCCAAACACCCATTGCACAGGTTTTCTTCAGCTCACAGTCACATTCGGCTCTAACGATAACCTCCGCCGCGAAAAGCTGACCTTCCACGTCGTCCCGTTCTCAAGTCGCTATCAAGCACTACTGGACGTGAAGCTTTCACTCGATTTAATGCAATACCACATTATGCATCTCTTATGCTTAAGATGCCCGGTCCACGCGGCATCATCTCTTTGATGGGGAAGCACTAAAGTGCGCCTCCCCAAGCGGAGGATAGTGCGGCCGCTTTAACAGCCCCACAGAAAAATGGCCTCACCGGCCAAAAAACTTCAAAATAGGTCATTTAAAGACCATGAACACGGATAGACGAGTTCGGTGCAAAATCATCATTGATGCAGGCCTAGAAGCCATATACCCCCGCACAAGGGGCTCCACGCATACACAAATAAGAGACAATAAAGCTCAAACTTACATATCTTACTTTATACTTTGCTTATTTTAAATTTTTTTCTTTTTTTTGGCACGACCCGTTTTTCAACTCAGTTCTCTCTTTTACAGATGAACGTCGTGCGGCGCCCGTCCAGGATACGGCAGAACGGAGACACAGGCGCAGACGTGCAGTAGGGACCCGTCCTAAAGGATTCTTTTTAGATTAAGACCCTGCGTAAACCTTTTTTACTGTCTCTTGTTGCTATACATCCCCTGGTTTTTCTTCCTAATATAACCAAGGAGGAGGCTGGCGTCTTGGCATGTGGCCACGTCAGAATTTTTGCACGTACCTGGACACTAGAGGCTTTTTCAATAAAGAGTGCTGTTTGTCCCGCACTCATAAAGACCGAACACCTTAGGGAATGTTCGGCGTCGCGAGTTTTGGCATTATATGCATCAGCTCCGAATCATGTCTTTGGTCAAATGTTGGGTTGCCCAGCTCCTGAGTTCGGCTACCTTACGTTCCGCTCTATCGGCTAAGGTAGCACCAGGAGAACTACTGCGATTGTGCCCCCGGTTCGGCCAGGGCTAGCACCTCAGTAGAGAAAGCCGAAAACTGACTGTCATGATGTAGCGTGAGACTGGTCAGCCACTCGATGACCGATCGGAATCTATCGGATTCCTTCGCCTTGACGAAGGACCGCTTCCCGGTCAGGCACATACGCGCCCCGAATTCGGACGAGTGCAGTGGCCACCAAGGAGCTACCTAAAGAGTCTCATTTTCAAACTCCTATGGCTAAGTGAAAGTGTTAAAGCATTATAGTCCGGTTGCCTGCCCGCTACGCTATCACCTCCTTTGTAGGACCAAGACGTCGGGTTAAGTGTGAGAATGCGTCTTCCGCGAGCACCCCCGCACTATGTGCGTGGGGGCTGAAGCCAACGACTGCCATCTTTCAGATTCTATACATATACATATACATATATATATATATATATATATATATATATATATATATATATATATATATATATATCTTAAAACGGCCAATTAGAAGGTGTTTACAATACTTGGAGGCACAAGTATAAAATCAGCCACTACACTTTATCAAAATATTAATTTATAATTACATATGCTATCATAACATAGCATCTTTCGGGCACTGCGTCTCTATTACACGAGCGCCTTCAAGAACTTCCTGAAAATAGTGCTCGGAAGGTACTCGGCTTTGGTCTGAATCTTAGGACGCAACAACGGTGGTCTCCATCTCTGCCCAGTATGGCTTAACATGGGCTAGAACCATCCTAGCGCCCTCTATGCACGCTGACCTCTTAATTGCATCTATACGCGGCACCGCATCAAGAAATTGCTGCACCAAGCTGAAATAACTCTTCGGCTCCGATCTCCTCGGCCACAGATGATCCATGACGTACTTCATGGCGAGTTCGTACAACCTATTCAGTTCGGCCCACTGAGCCAAACGATCGTTCACTGCCAGTGGATGCTCTGGACTATGAAACTGCGACCAGAAAAGCTCTTCCACTTCGCAATCTTTCTGACATCGAAAGTGTTCGATCGCATCAGCGACACTCGTTGCCAAGTCCAGATAGCTGTCCTTCACACTCCACATCCGGTCCAACGGAGCAAACTTCGGATCACAAAACTTCCTCCGCAGCATAAAGGGCTTTCCAGCCGCTAGGCCTGGGCGTTCGGTATAAACCAAAAATTCGGTTTCTACCGTTCGGTTTTTTTGTAAATTCGGTTAGCAAAGCTGAAAACCGGAAAAGGCAGCTCCAAAGAGCTAACCGAAAATTCGGTTAACCGAAATTTTCGGTTTGGCGTTCGGTTAATACCGTATTTATTGAGGGCGCCAAAAGATTTCAGCTGTGCGCCTAGACTCCTTCCACCTGTGCTATTATATAGCCTAGCTATCCACGTCCTTTTTCATGGCCGCCCGAGGTGGGACTAAATCAACAACTGGCGGCGCCTCGTGTACGTACAAGCAGACAACAAGCTCTTTTTTTAGCACACGAAGTCACGAACAAACTACAGCCGGCCTCATTACATGTGAAGCCCACAACAGCTTATCATACTGGGCCTTGCATGCAAGTCGTTGGATCGGCCCTTGGATTTCCTTTTTTGTCACGAACGCATGTGCGGGAAGCTACCTAGATGGCTCGCGAGAGAAGCTGATTTCCCTGTACGTTCACGTGTCCTGGTATGTTCGGTATTCTTTTCGGTTAACCGTACTAACACCGAACATACCGAAGTAAGTTTGGTTAGTAGAGATGAAAACCGAATTTTTCTGTAGAAACATTAAAAACCGAATTTTCGGTTATTTCGGTTTCGGTATCGGTTCGGTCTTCGGTTCCTCGGTTTTTATGCCCAGCCCTACCAGCCGCAATCTGTTCGGCCTGACGCAGCTCCTCTTTTGCATCTCTCATCGCAGAGCGAGCGTCCTTGGCATCGGCAACAGCCTTTTCTAAATCCGTTTGTCTCGCCCGGTCTTCTTTCTCAAGAAGTTCACAACGGTCTGCAGCGCTCTTTAACTTCTCGGCCATCTCGGCCATCTCCTCTTTGCTTCGGCAGCGAGCAGCCTGTTCGGCTCTCAGCTCTTCAAGGGCCTTCTTGGCAGCCGCATCACTTTTTATGGCTTGCTCCTTAGCTCGGGCAAGTTCTGCCCTAAGATTCTCCACGGCGGCAGTACCATCTGCATCAAGCACACACATTGTAAGACACTGGCATGAAGCTCCTCTTACCTGATGCCGCCTGAAGAATTACATACCTTGAGCCTCATTAAGCCACTTGTTGACAAGCACGATGTCGGCATCTGCCTCGTCTAGTTGCCGCTTTAGTTCGGCCAAATCATTAGTCTGGTTTGATTTCGGACACCTCGCCACCTACATTCAAAGGCGACATCTTAGACCTGGGATTATGATCCTCTCCGTGCCGTCATTTCTTGACAACACGCAGAGTCTCAGGGGCTACCATCTACACAGGGCGCATCTTATTTATGCGCAACTGACAAAAGTGTACATTATCTAACGTACCTCAAAACCCGTCAGCAAACTTTTGATGGCCTCATGCAATCCGCTTTCTGCGGATGAAATCCTTTCAATCACCGTGCCCATCAAGGCACGGTGCTCTTCTGAGATAGAAGCTCGCCCCAGCAGAATCTTTAGTTCTTCTGGCCGAGCACCAGACGGTGCCGGACTTGTCCTATGGCCTCTTTCGAAGACCGGATGCGGAGGACTTCGGGGGGCCGCGCTGCCACCTCCCATCCCTGCCGGATTCGGAGAAACCCTCCGCGACGACACCTCAGGGTCGCCCGCCTCGCTGGGCGGCACGGCAGGGGGAGGTGTTCCGCTCTCCATCATCTCCGGAAGAAGATCCCCCGAAGACGAGCTCTGCTGCGAGGGGCTGAGGTCCGAGCTACAAGGTAAAATTTCGGCTAAATCTTCTTAGATGCAAAATCACGGATTTCTCTCATCCCTCAAAAGGAAAATCTTTTCTCCACTTACGGCTCGCTTGAGGGTTGATCCCCTTGAGGGTGTAGTCCGGCCAAGGAACTTCCTGGCGTCGGACCCTCTGACGAGGATTTTCTCCCCCGTTTTGAGGCCATGGTTTCTGGGTCGTCAGAAGCGGCTCTCTTCTTCCCTTTAGGAGAGGAATTGTTGGTTCCTCCCTTCGGAGCAGCCTCCTTCAAGGAGGCCGTAGCTTCCTTGTCCTCCCTCTCCAAAGGCATTATCTCCAGCATCCTGACTAGCACAGGATCCGGCCTGGTTTCAGGAAGGGGAGCCGGATACCTGATCAGCTTCACCTTCGCTGTCCACTCCTGTTCAAAAAGACGGCTCTTTTAGGGGCAAGTTTATGACGATTATATAGATAGAAGGTCCGGGCACAAGGTTGCTTACTTGAGTATCCAGGCGATTGCAGCTTAAGCCCGCGTCCTCGGTTGAATCTGGACACATCTCTTGTGATCCGAAGAACAGTTTATACATCTCCGCGGGTGTTGCGCCCATAAAATTTTGGAGAGCTCGCGGCCCCTCTGGATTAAACTCCCACAGGCGAAGGGGGCGACGTTTGCCGGGCAATATTCGGCGAATCAGCATGACCTGCATCACCTTGACCAAACTGAGGTCTCCTTCCAAGAGATCTTTAATTCGGCCCTGTAACAGGGGCACGTCTTTGGGCAAACCCCAATCCAATCCTTTGTTGACCCATGACGCTAGCCGTGATGGGGGACCCGAGCGAGAGGCAGGAGGCGCCACCCACCTGGCGCTCCTGGGAGCAGTGATATAGAACCATTCTCGTTGCCACAAGCTGAGCTCCTCTTGAAAGAGGCCCTCGGGCCATGGAGCATCAACATTCTTACTTATGACAGCACCTCCGCACTCTGCGTGCCGTCCCCCGATCATCTTCGGCTCCACTCCAAAAGTCTTGAGCCATAAACTGAAGTGAGGAGTAACGCGGAGGAACGCTTCGCACACAACGATGAATGTGGAAATTTGGAGGATGGACTCCGGAGCTAAGTCATGAAATTCCAGCCCGTAAAAGAACAGCAGCCCCCTCACGAAGGGATCCATCGGGAAGCCTAACCCCCGAAGGAAGTGAGACATGAACACTACGCTCTCACCGGGCTGGGGATTGGGAATAGCTTGCCCTTGAGCAGGCAACCTATGCGGAATTTCGGTGGTCAGGAACTTAGCCTCTCTCAGCTTTAGCACATCCTCCTCCATGACGGAGGAGGGCATCCATCGGCCTTGAAGGTCGAAACCGGACATTGTCGAAGGTCCGAAGCGCCTGGAATCTGAAGCCTAGGGTGTTGGAACTCGAGGCGACGGGCGAACTCGTTTGAGGTTGGAAAAAGGAGTAAGGCCTTGGTCTCTTTATAAGAGGTTGAATACCAGGAGCCCTCCCCGTAACCGTTTGGGACTCGCCTTTAATCGAGAAAACATGCTAACGGGCACGATTGGGTTACCTACATCCGTATTAATGAGAATCCTATAAAAAGGGCACACGATCTCTGCTTTGACAAGACGTGCCAAGGAAACCACCTCGCAAAACATGCTGAGGTGGGGAAGTAAAAACGATTCGAGTAGAGGACTTGGCTGTAGTGTGATGGCGCACTGCAGAATACGTCAGCAGATTTGATTTGTGTTAATATTATTCTCTCTATAGCAATATGTGGAAACTTATTTTATAGAGCCGGACACTACTCTTGGTGATTACAATCTTCTATGAAGGACTTGGAGGAGGAACCCGCCTTGCAATGCCGAAGACAATTTGCGTGCCGGACTCGTCGTCATTGAAGCCTGGTTCAGGGGCTACTGAGGGAGTCCTGGATTAGGGGGTGTTCGGATAGCCGGACTATACCTTCAGCCGGACTCCTGGACTATGAAGATATAAGATTGAAGACTTCGTCCCGTGTCCGGATGGGACTTTCCTTGGAATGGAAGGTAAGCTTGGCGATGTGATATTCAAGATCTCCTACCATTGTAACCGACTCTGTGTAACCCTAACCCTATCCGGTGTCTATATAAACCGGAGGGTTGTAGCCCGTAGAGGATCAACTCCATACACAATCATACCATAGGCTAGCTTCTAGGGTTTAGCCTCCTTAATCGTGGTAGATCTACTCTTGTACTACCCATATCTTCAATATTAATCAAGCAGGAGTAGGGTTTTACCTCCATCGAGAGGGCCCGAACCTGGGTAAAACAAAGTGTCCCTAGTCTCCTGTTACCATCCGGCCTAGACGCACAGTTCGGGACCCCCTACCCGAGATCCGCCGGTTTTGACACCGACACCAGCACTACAAAAAAATACACTTCCGTGATGATACGTGTTTGTCACAGTAGGTCACGTTTTCTGTCATGCATGTACATCCATGACAATTTTACGACAAAATCAAGATAGTCATACCTGTGCTGTCGTAGAAGTGTTCCATGACATTACCAAAATTATCATCACAGAAGTGTCCACTTCCATGACGATAAATCGCGCGTCACAGAAGTTCTTTCGTCAAGGGTGACTGGCACGTTGCATCCACCATAACGGAACACTGTTAAGCTATCGGGTCCGGTTTTGGATCCGATAACCCGTTAACAGCCCCGACCAATGGGGATTCTCCACGTGTAAAATCACCATTGGCTGGAGGGAACACGTGCCGTCTCGCCGTTGGGACAGATGTCATCCACTCACTGGACCCAAAGCGCCTATGATACGTTGACATGTGGCACGGCCCAACAGAGGCCCATTCCTGTGAAAAGGCCGAACTATTTGACTTGGTCAAAAGGTGGCGGGCCGGCCCATGGCAATCCTGTTAACGACCTGTTCGCATATAGCCCATTTACAACCCGCTAACCCAGGGCCCATTTACGGCCTATCCGAATTAGGCCCAGTAGCGTCATCTGGGCCGTCCAATATTATTCTAGCCCGTTTTAACTTCCGGCCCATGTATGGCCCATGATGTCTTTCGGCCTATATGAGGCCCTTAGTAACCCTCGGCCCATTAACGGCCCGTGGTAAAACTGGCCCGTAATGAACAGTGTATCACTTTATACCCATTAATGGCCCATTATTCCGTTGGGCCGTTTCCAGCCCATGTTATCTTTCAGCCTTCTCAGGGCCCATTTATTCTTGGGCTCATTTCCAGCATTCGTTTACTTTCAGCCCGTTACTGTCATTTTCTGCTTGTGGGCCAAATTTAGCCCGTGGTTACAGCCGGCCCGTTTGTGGCCCGTTAATACGTTGGGCCATTTTCATAGCGTCATCAAATACAGCCGATTAATGACGGCCCATTATGGTCGGCCCATGAACGGACGATTTCAACTCTAGCCCATTTACGACCATAATGTGGTTTGTTATTGGCCCATGTTTGGCCAACCGATCATATGGCCCATAGAAGGCCCATTGATGATACGGCCCGTAGAAGGCCCATTGTGTCAATGGCCCGTATAAGGCCCATGGTTTCTACGCCCCATAGAAGGCCCATTGTTTCTACGACCCGTACGAGGCCCATGTTAACTACAGTAAATATGTAACCCATGGTTAATGTGGCCTAGTTTAAAAAAATAGGTTATTGCGGCCACTAGCAAACCGCGAAAAAAGAACTGCACTGACTACAAGAAAACAAATAAACAAGACAATAAGGAAATAAATAGGCAAGCAACTTACACTAGGCTATCATGGCTATTACACATATTACATCCATTGGGTATCAAAGTTCGCCAGCAGTGCAAATATAGGGAACAAAGCAGCATATAAACGCCATAGCAAAACAAGTCTAGAACTGAAAGCACTTCAGAAGAGCTCAAGAAACAATATCCTGGGTACCCATAATGATGGCAAGATGCTTAGCAAGCTTATTAACTTTCTCTTGTTTGGCGCTTAAATCCTCCAGCACTTGCTGCTGCACCAGAAAGTATGCATCTGAATTCTGCAGGGACTTACTCAGTCCTTCGGCTTCCTGTCGCATAACATCTGATCGATGTCTTTCAACTTGAAGTTGAGACTCAAGAAGCCGAACTGATTCAGGCAGCGAGTTCGAAGAGCTGGTGCCAGCAGTAGTAGCCAGTAACTCGAACACTACATCAAGACAGGACTTTGGGGTTGTCTTAGTGTCTTCAATATAGTTTTTATCAGCTTTCTTGGAGACCAACAGGGATGTCTCACTATCTTGAACCTTATCTGCATTACTTCCTGTACCATTGCATAACGGGGTACTCTTCTCCAATATTTTATCCGCATTCTAAAAGAGAAACAAACAAACACATCACATGTTTACAATGTAGTATATGAAACTCATTTTGGTAAACCAGTTCAGTAGTAAGGTGGACAGGATAACAGCATGAAACAAACATATATCTATGTAGTATGGTCTTTGTATGGTCTATATCATTCTAGTTTATGTTGCCAAATCAAGATAGATACTGTTCGAATCATATCTATTTAAGACAAAGCAGCTTAGATAGAATATAAGTGTGGGAAACTACACAGCAATAACAACACTTGTAAGGTGCATGGCATGAGAATATAACTGTTTATTCAATTGAAACTGAAATCAACATAGAGCAAGTTACACCAGCAAACACGTTAAAGAAACAGGTTTAAAACATACCTGTAACGCCATTGTAGTTTAATTACATCCTTCAAATTTGAAATTAGTTGGTATGAGTAAATACAGTGATGCAAGAGCAAAGTAGTATGAACCATAGCTACGGAACCTGACCTGAGAACAATTCTTCTTCTGCTTTAAGCGTTGACCTGGGGTTCGGAGTGGTGGTCCTCGTGCTTTGGGCACTACAGTTGCCTTACTAATTGCTCGTGTTTGGGTGCTCTGTGGTGGAGACGGTGCTGTGTCAACAGGAACTGGGTTACTATCTGCTGGGGTTGGGGTTAGAAGGGGTGTAGCTGGTTCTCCGTCCAACTGGGTAGGGGTACAATCTGCGTGAGTCTGGGTTATGTGTGGTGGGGCTGGTTCTTGGGCAAGTACAACTGTGGTTCTATCTCCATCGACAGGTAGCATGATCTTTTCTGAAGACCGTGTTTTTACTCCCACATATACTGCCATCACCCCCTCTATTTGAAATGGCTGATAAACAAGAAAAGTAATTGAATGTAGAGACATTGTAACATAGACATGTGCAATGGATAGTAGGGAAGAAAACAGGGCATGAAATAATTCACATTTATGTTGTCTAACCAAACAGAATAGTAGGACATAATTTCACATATATGATGGCTAATTAAACAGGATAGCATGACACAATGTCACATGTATGATGGCTAACTAAACATGATAGAATGACATACTTCAAAATATGATGACTATGTAAACAAGATGACATGATATAACTATACGATGTGTCTATTAAAGTGGTTGGCATGCCATAAATCACAAACATGCCGTCGATGGAAACATGATGGCATGATATAATTCACGGATAGAATGACATAATTCAAAATATGATGACTATGTGAAGTGTGAACAGGATGAGATGATATAACTATATTATGTCTTTAGAAAATGGGCTGGCATGCCATAATTCAGATACATGCTGTCTATGTGAACATCATGGCATGATATAATTCAAATATATGATTTATATACTAAGGAAGTGAGCAGAGGGCAATCGCATATATGATGTGTCAACTAAGGAGATGGCATTCAATATCGTGTATATGATGTAAAAACTAAGCATTGCAATACAACATATGCATGATATGAGTAATATAACCCTGCCAATTTTGAGCATACACCTCAGGGGGATAATAGGACTGGTCATCTGCCTCTGAATCCTCCTCTGAAGAGCTATCTGTAACCAGCAAGATATCTGCTTCACCAGGTAGCATTGTCTGCTCTGAAGACCTTGTTTTCACTCCAGATTTCTCCATCACCAATTCAAATGGCTGATGCATAGGAAGATCAGTTGAATATACAAACATTGTCGACAAAAGCAATGAGAAATACAAAAAAGGATGGCATGATATAATTCACATATATGACGCTTGGCTAAACAACATGGCATTGCATAATTCACATATATAATGCCTTGCAACAAGATAGCATTGCATAATTCACATATATAATCTCTTGCAACAAGATGGCATTGCATAATTCACATATATGGTAATTAGACACTAAATAGGTGGCACACAAAGCATATCTAAACTAAGCAAATTACATAGCAATGCAAGATACCATACGCACGATATGAGCAACATAACCCTGCCAAGTTAGAGCATGCACCTCGGGGGGGGGGGGATAGGACTGGTCATCTGTCTCTGAATCCTCCTTTGAGGAGCTATCTGTAACCAGCAAGACATGTGCTTCGTCAGATAGCATTGCCTGCTCTGAAGACCTTGTTTCCACTCCAGATTTTTCCATGACCGTGCCGAATGGCTGATGCACAGGAAGAGTAATTGAATGTACTAAAATTGTTGACAAATTTAACACGTAATAAAAAAATGATGTCATGATATAATTCACATATAAGATGACTGGCTAACCAGGGTGGCATTGCAAAATTCACATATATGATGCCTGGCTAAACAAGAT
>NC_041392.1:329304177-329317062 GCF_002162155.2 Triticum dicoccoides | reverse complement strand
TGCAAGGCACCATATGCATGATTTTACCAACATCAGCATGCCAAGTTAGAGCGAAGACCTCATGGGCTAAATAGGAGTGGTCTTCTGCTTCTGAATCCCCCTCAAAACAGTTATCTTCCTCTTGATTACGATCCGAAATGGGTGGAGGGGGGCTGCCTTTGCGCCCACCATGGAGCGACATCTGCATGAAATTTTATTGCCACGCAAGGCTCGTCTCTTTTGCTCTACATGTTCAGTTCCTTTGTGTACAATAACTGACATGCATAGGAATAAAACATAGTGAGATTATGTAAGGAGTGTATGCACAAATCCAGAGTGATGGTAGCAAACTGTGGATAGACCCAAAACAAATGATAGCAGACAGATAATAGTTTTAGTTAAAAATACAGATAATGGCTCCTTTAATGTTTGTTTGCACCCAACATGAAACTCATAGTAGACACCCGAGATTAACCAGATAGTAGACATATAGTACTAATTACTACCCCAATATGTACCCCACAACCATTTAAAAACTCAAGTTTCAGCATAAGTTTGGACCTGAGTCGGAGTCTAATAGGTGAACACGATGATAAAGTAGCATGTCATCATATTAAGCAATGCATAACGTAAGCAGACATGGAAGAGTGCGACCTCTCTTGCGGACCCGTGTAGTCCTCAAGGTCATCTGCTCAGTTGATGATGGCAATGCAGTTGTCGTGGCTGCCGGCAGTGGGGAAGAAGATCAGAGGCGGGGAAAGACAATCTGGAGAGCGGATCCCTGCTGTGGTGAACCCTTCCGTCGTTGGAGCAGCTGAGCTGGGGTGGAACACAGCACCGCAGGAGCAGGACAAACCACACAAGGTGTTCTTTGACACATATCTGCAATAGAAGTAATTGTGTAAGGGCTTGTTTGAATTTGAGGATTCTAACAATGCAGGGATAGGAAATAGACAGGAATAGGATAGGAATGCACGTGCAAAACAGAGAATTTAAAAACACAGGATTTCTGCCAATCTGGGTGTTTGGTTCACAAGAATTGGAAGATCACAGGATGCAAAGAAGCATGGTGAGATTAAGTCAAACCACAAGAAGTGTACAACCTCTTTGGCGAAGCCATGTCGATCTCAGCGTGATTGGGTTGGCCGGTGAGGATGCTCCGTCTGACTTGGCTGTCGGAGGAGGGGAAGAAGATCTTAGGCGTCTGGAGATGGAGCCCGAGGCACTGCTCCACTGTGATGGAGGGTTTCATCGTTGGATCAGCTCCGGTGAGTTGTACGGCGCCGAGGCTGAAGTAGGACAAGGGAAACAACGTTAACCTGAGTGGAATTCTAATAGCATCTCCAATAGATGACGTAAAATACATAACCACAAAGTGCTAGATGTATACATGAGCCACTCATCTCCGAACTTAACTGTCGAAACTGAATTTAACTGTCAAAACTGAACTTAACTGTCGAAACTGAATTTTGCTGTCGAAACTGAATTTTACTGTCGAAATAGAACGCACTAGAGGTGAGGCTACACGTCAGTCGACTGACTTTTTCATCTCTGGTCAGTCGATTTTGCAGCCATTGGATACGAAATCAAGGGCCTACAGTTCATCTTCAACCTCCACCCCCTGAGCCGCCAGCCAGCACCGGCCAAACAGCCGCCCCCACCGCCCGCGGCCGGCAGTGCGCCGCCCCGCCCACCCTGAAAACACTCCCCACCGCCGGTCTGCCGCCGCCCCGGCCATCCCTGTAGGCCCCCCATGCCGAGCTTTTTCTCCGGCGATCCCCACGCCATCGCCACACCGCCGCCGGTGACCACCGCCCCCACCCTGAACCCTAAGATAGATAGTGGGGTACCTCTCTGGCGATCCCCCCTCCCCACAACGGCTGGTTCTTCCTTCACTCCGGCGAGCCCCCCCCCTGAAAATCGACTGACCCAAAAGTTGATTCAGTCAACTGAAGTGTAGCTAAATCGTAGCAGCATCGCAAGCAAGAGTAAGAGCGAGAGCAGCAGTGCGAGCAAGAGCAGACCAGGCAGGGGACCGAGAGCAAGAGCAGAGCAGCAGCGCGAGCGAGAGCTAAAGCAGCATCAGCTCCTGCTGATGTGGACGTCACCGCCGAGGGAGCGATACCGTGGAGGAAGTGGCCGGCGACGCCGCTGTGGATGGAGCCGTGCCGTGTCGGCTCGGGACCAAGCGCCGACAGCACCGTGAGATCGAATCAAGAAGAAAATGCAGTGATTAGTATACAACCTCTTTGGTGGCGCCGATTAGGCCGCAGCTTCATCCGAGGAAACGGCGATGGTGATGCTCTTCCGGTGGTGTAGGTGAAGACGACGGTGTGGGAATGGAGGTGGCGCAAAAGACGAGGGGAACATCTGGGCAGCTCCTTGGAGGTGGAGGACGGAGTGGCTGAACCGGCGGGACGACCAGATCGACGACGGATCCTCATCCGATACGGTGGATGAGGGACGTCGAGGTGTTTCTGTGGACAATGTCATCGGGGAAGAGGCTCCGGCTGGGTGGCAGACGAAGGAGGGTGTGGGGCTTCGTAGGTTTTGCCGGCCTCGGTGTATGAATGGGTGGGCGGATGGGATGGGAGTGGGGGAACCATGGCTTAGGGACGCGCTTGTTTGAAATGTGGGGTAAGTTACAAAAGTACCCCCACCGATTTGAGGTGGTTCTTTCGGTTCAGGGGTATCACGGGCATTTTGCATGTCGGGATTTCACAGGAGGTGGGAGTTTTCACGTGCGTTGTAATTTTGGAATAGCAAGGCGCGGGTTGATATGGAGGGAGTTGTCAGAGCACAATGAGACAATAATTTATCTTAAATATTTCGGGGTAACAAGGCGTGGGTTGAAGAGGCGAGAGTTTCGCAGCACGATAGACAGAGACACTGGCTTGAAATTTCGGCATAACAAGGTGTGGCTTGAAATTTCGGGAGAACAAGCTTAACGTGTACCCAAAAGAAAAAAAGACAATTTAGACTAGTATGATATACTATGTACAATGTGTTTAACACGCACAACACACACAGACACCATTTAGACTAGTAAGGTACACGTGCATTGCACACATGAGATTTGGCAACCAAATTATGAATAAATACCACATTATAGCATGTAAGCTTTGATTCATATATGCATGATGTAGATGTTCGTTTAATTCTTATAGTTCATTTCATTCAAAATCATCTAGTTTTTATAAGAAAGCCAGTCTATTTTAAGATTCATGGAATTGTGCGTTGTAAGGCATAAAGAAAAAACAAATCATGTAGAAAAACATTTGGGCAATTTTGATACGGAAGATTCTAGAACAAAGAAGAAGTGCTTGTGTTTTGAGGTTTGTGCATTATGCTTAAGTTCAACCATAGAGTCTTCTAGATTGTACATGTGGCAAAATCTAGTGGAATCTAGATGATATCCAACGGCCAGTAGTACTCAAATTTGCCAGCTCTGCACCATCGGATTGGCCTCACCCAACGACCATCTTTCAAAGTTAAAGTTATCCGCACACTATATATATAATATAAAATATAAAATATATATAGGGGTATAGATATAGATATGTGATGTGAAAGCTACCCATCATCTCCAATTAGAATAGTGTGTCCATGCACGGATGCAATGTGGCCAAACGATGTCTACCATCGGTATCTCAAATTTAAACTAGTCTGACCTTGTTCAATGTGTATACATTACAACATGCTCGTTTCCAAACCACACCGCTTAGATCTCCGTTATATTCATGCATGCATGGGTTTCAAACATCATGATCTCTTATTCCAATATTTGAATTCAACTTACATTGATTATGACCTCACCTAGTCTTTTACACCCACACATTAGTCTTCTCTTTATAATTGTACCACTAACTTTCTCTCGTGCATGCATGCCCACACACTACCAGTCGGCATTATCCATCGCACACATGCAATCTTTTTCTTCAGGTCGGTCTCCCATGAAGGCGCACACACACACACAAACATCCCCCTCTCCATCATATCGGGCATTCTTTATCTCTCACGTGCATGCGCAACGATCGATGTTCCTCTATTGTGTGTGTATATAGTTAGGTCTTTCATAGTTTTCCACATAAACCGATCAATCTATATATCTAGTGAGGTCTCACCCTCTTTCCCACATCCACATCGATCAATCTATACCTCTCTATATAGGATTACATATATAGCTAATACACCCACATTAATTATATATCCAACGCCCCCTCTCATCATCCATGCCTTCCGCTTCATCTCTCAGACGCGCGCACAATGGCAAAGACAGGGGGCAGCAAGGGCCCTGCCCCCCTAACATCACTATATATAGAGGCTAATATGAATGTGATTATTAGATAATTGCTGGTAAAAATGGTTTAAGTTGATGAATTGGCCCTCCTCGTAAAGGATTAGCAATGCTTGGCCCCCTAGCTCATGGGACATTTTTCATGGATCCGCCACTGCGTGCAACAGTGCACGTTCTCGCCTCCTCTCTCTGAATATCGATCTCGAATTTGTGCACTCCTTCATAGTCTCCCTCCACTCGGCCCCTCGCACCATCTTCTAGCCCCCACTGGATTTTGCCGCATGTACAATCTAGCAGACTCCATGGTTGAACTTAAGCATAATGCACAAATCTCAAAACAACAGCGATTCTCCTTTGTTCTAGAATCTTCCATATCATAACTGCCCAAACTTTTTTTCTAGTTGAATTGCCATTATTTGTTTTTTACTTTATGGTTTACAACGCACAATTCCATGAATCATAAAATCGATTAAGGGCTTCTTTGATTCAGAGGATTCTCGAAGGAATTTTGGAGGACTCTAATCCTTAGGAATTTTTCCTATCTTGGTTGTTTGTTTCGTTGGATTGTAAACCATAGGAATTTTTTTCCATATGATTCATTTATACTAGATTTCATAGGAAACATCCCATCCACTCAAACCTCTTTGAAAGAATTCTACGTTTTTTCTATGCACAATCAAACACTCGTACCATCCTGTAGGATTCAAGACGACATTCCACTCTAATCCCATGTTCTTCCTATTCTCGCGTTTTGGAAATCCTATGAATCAAAGAGGCCCTAGGTTTTTTATAAAAACTAATTGATTTTGAATGAGATGAACTATAAGAATTAAATGAAGGTCTACATCAGGCATATATTACTCAGAGCTTACATGCTACAATGTGGTATTTATTCATAATTTGGTTGCAAAATCTGACGCGTGCAATGCACGTGTACCTTACTAGTACTTCGAGTATGTGCAAAACACAATGGCATGCTACACAATGTCTCTCTTACAGTTCATGAAGCCATGTGGCACATGTGGAGGCGTTGTCGCGACATCCTTGTGTGGATTGATCACAGTGACGTGCTGCTGGTTCCAAAAGAATGTACTCGTCCTCCCTGTGCTGCTAGCGGTACATGCACGAAGCGAAGATGTGCACGCATGCCACGCACACACTCATTCCCTCGCACGCACACGCGGGTACACAGGCGGACACAATTTTGTACCAAGATCCAGCCCATGTGATAATTTGACGCGTGTAAAGTCCTTCACTTCATTGATGGTCAATTAATACAGCGCATGCAAATTGAGTGGACGTGAGGGCGGAAGAAAGACATGCGCGTAGTACTGCGTGGATGCAAGTAGTTAAATCGTGGGTTTCTAGTAGTACTTCCATTGGTCTCCTTCGTATTTTGTGCCAATTTTTGACAATAACATAATATTTACGCATCTGAGTAGTGTAGTCTACTTGAAATTTATGTTCCACTAAACTCATCGGGAGCCATTTCGGGCCCCGAAACCAAAAACCATCAATTAATCTTTACCTTGTTCCCATCACATTCGAAAGTACTAGTGGTACAATTAAGTGCAAGCCTGCTCACACCTACCAGTACGTACCAAACCAGAACGTGTTCCCACTATGCAGGTTTTAGTACTAGTGCTATGAAAGCACAAGTGCTCCCTGGGTGATTTTGGTAATTAATGTCAACATATCTCTTGTCGGACTAATGTTTCTACCTAGTATGTTTCAGACAAGCTCAACAATGGAGTGGCATGGACTAGAGGATGTGGAACCCCTTTAATATGCTAAGGACAAAGGATTGGCTCAAGCTCAAAGCTCATGACTCTATATTTTCTATTTTAGTGATCCAAGATCACATTGAGTCCATAGGAAAGCCAATACTATTAAGAAGGGATGAGGTGTTGTTTAATGGCTTGCTTGCTCAAAGTTCTTAGTGATTTGCTCCAAAGTCCTCAACTACTTCCTCACATCCACATATGTCCCAAACCAAAAGTCAAACTCGACCCCACCGAAATTTCATATCTGGTGCCACCGAGTTCAGTTGACATAGCCACTGCCAGAAACCCTAATCAGTTTGGTCTCACCGATGGGATCTCGGTCTCACTGAGATGGGCTTGAAAAATCTCTGTTACCTATTGCAATATTTTTGGTCCCACCGAGATATACAATCGGCCCCACCGAGTTTGCTTGGCCAACTCTCTATTTCGCTTATTACCCAAATTGGTCCCACCGACTTTGAGTAATCGGTCAAACCGAGTTTTGGATTTACCCTAACCCTAGCACATCGGTCCCACCGAGTTGATCCAGTCGGTCCCACCGAAACACCTAACGGTCACATTATGAATCAAATCGGTCTGACCGAGTTCTCTGAATCGGTCCCACCGAGTTTGGTGATTTGTGTGTAACGGTTATATTTTGTGTGGAGGCTATAAATACCCCTCCACCCACTCTTCATTCATGGAGAGAGCCATCAGAACATGCCTACACTTCCAATACATATTTTCAAAGAGAGAACCACCTACACTTGTGTTGAGGTCGAAATATTCCATTCCAACCACATAAATCTTGATCTCTAGCCTTCCCAAGTTGCTTTCCACTCAAATCTTCTTTCTACCAAATCAAATCCTATGAGAGAGAGTTGAGTGTTGGGGAGACTATCATTTGAAGCACAAGAGCAAGGAGTTCATCATCAACACACCATTTGTTACTTCTTGGAGAGTGGTGTCTCCTAGATTGGCTAGGTGTCACTTGGGAGCCTCCAACAAGATTGTGGAGTTGAACCAAGGAGTTTGTAAGGGCAAGGAGATCGCCTACTTCGTGAAGATCTACCCTAGTGAGGCAAGTCCTTCGTGGGCGACGACCATGGTGGGATAGACAAGGTTGCTTCTTCATGGACCCTTCGTGGGTGGAGCCCCCCGTGGACTCGCGCAACCGTTACCCTTCGTGGGTTGAAGTCTCCATCAACGTGGATGTACGATAGCACTGTCGTGGTTCTAAGTCTGACAGTAGAGTGGGGGTAGGTATGGAGAGGCAAGGTCCTAGCTATGGAGAGGTTGTAACACAAGAGATGTACGAGTTCAGGCCCTTCTCGGAGGAAGTAAAAGCCTTACGTCTCGGAGCCCGGAGGCGGTCGAGTGGATTATGTGTATATGAGTTACAGGGTGCCGAACCCTTCTGCCTGTGGAGGGGGGTGGCTTATATAGAGTGCGCCAGGACCCCAGCCAGCCCACGTAATGAAGGGTTTAAGGTGTATTTAGTCTGGGGCATTACTGGTAACGTCCCACATAAAGTGTCTTAACTATCATAAAGTCTACTTAACTACAGGCCGTTGCAGTGCAGAGTGCCTTTTGACCTCCTGGTAGTCGAGTGAGTCTTCGTGGTCGAGTCCTTCAAGTCAGTCGAGTGAATCCCTCGTTGGTCGACTGGAAGGTGACCTCTTCTAAGGGTGTCCTTGGGCAGGGTACTTAGATCAGGTCTGTGACCCTACCCTAGGTACATGACCCCATCATTAGCCCCCGAATGGATTGAGGCTTTGAGTGACGGAGGAGTTGATGCTGTTTCCGATTGACCTTTGCACACTGGTCGTGCATTGTCCTGAATCCAGAGAATCTCTTCGTTGATAGTGAGCAACTTGTCTTCAGTCGACTCGATCCATTCTTTTCTTTCGTCGAGTGATCTTTTGGGATTCGTCGATTTCCGAGCAACGGATCGCAGGAAATCCCGCGCCTGACAGACTGATCTGTCGTTAGCGGATTCCGCGGGATGCGAAATTTGGGGAAACGCGCGAAGCGGAGCGGACTGCGGCGTTCGGATGGGACGGGACATAGACGCCTCGATTCTCGCGCCGCTTTCTTCGCCACGTATCTCGCTCGTGTAACAGTTCCAGGATATGATTAGATCTGCCGGGTCCACCTGTCATCCACTCGGAAGGGATCATATAAATGCGCCCGGCGGGGGTTTTTTGAACAGTGCCTCAGCATTCTCTCTCTCTGCCTCCTTCGTCTCCGCCCAACGCGTTCGCTCTTGCCCCCGCACCACTTCTCCTCACGCGCCCCGCCGGAAGCCATGGTCAAGGAGAAGACGGCGGCGCTGGAGCGCGTGAAGAAGGCGTCGGCGACGGAGAAGGCGAAGGGGAGATCCACCAGGCGCGGTGGGTCTTCGTCCAGATCCCGCCTGCCGAAAGGCTAGGTCCAGGGAGATTGGATCCAGTCGACCATCACGGAGAAGGACCTCCTCGACATGGCCAACGAGGGCCTGATCCCCCATGGAGCTGCGAGGCTTCCGGGGAAAGAGTGGCAGCCCCAGCCGGAAGAGGGTGAGTGCGTGCTTCTGGCTACCCATGTCGACCGCGGATTCTCTTTGCTGCCGAGCATTTTCTTCCGTGGTTTCTTGAACTTTTTTGGAGCGCAACTCCACCACTTCACCCCGAATTCTATCGCCTATCTTGCCGCGTTTGTGTCCATGTGCGAGAGTTTTCTGGGCTGTCGACTGCACTGGGGCTTGTTCAAGCACATATTCACATGTCGCTCTCAAACTATGAAGAAGGCGAGTCCAGGCGACGAAAGAACCCGAGTGGTCCAAATGTGTGGAGGTCTGGGGATCCAGGTGAGAAACAAGAGCACCTTCCCAGCTATGACATTTCCCGAGTCAGTCAGAGGCTGGCAGTCGACCTGGTTCTACTGCCAGGACGAGTCGACACCGGGGCAGTCGAGTGGGCTCCCTCCATTTACCATGGACCGAGTGAACAAGCCCTCCTCCCTGAAGCTGATTCCGGAGGAGAAAGCTGACGTGAAGATGTTGATGGAGCGCGTAGTTCAGTTGGTTCGGGAGGGAGTGACGGGCATGGATCTCCTGGAAGTTTTCCTTAGGCGCCGAATCCAGCCTCTTCAGTTCCGGAGCCACTGCATGTGGTTGTACTGTGGGACTGAGGACGTGACTCGGGTTAACCCAGAAACAGTCGACGATGCCACTCTGGAAAGGTGGATGGCCGCTGTTACTGGGAACAAGGATAACCCTCGCGGAGTCAGAAGGATTCCTCCACTCGACTGCCATAGTGACCCAAACAAGGTATGTCTGCTCCACTTCCCATTGTATTTTTGTCGTATTTATTTCTGTTTTCTCTGCCGATCGGTCGACTGATCTTTGTCTTGTTGTCCATCAGGCCCTCACTGAATTGTACTCAATGCCCAACGGAGCGCAGGCTCCGACTGAGGAGGGAGAAGCGAGCGGGGGCAAGAGTCAGGAGGAGGAGTGGGACTCGGACGCCGCCGAGGCCGATGATGATGACGATGACGATGATGATGATGACGATGAGGACGGCGAAGAGGAGGAGGAGGAGGAGGTCGCACCACCGCGCTCGGAAAGGCGGTCGAAACTTGTTCATGACCCTGCGACTGAACGCGGCGAGGGGGTCGCGACTGTTACTCAGTCGACCAAGCGCCCCCGGACCACCTCTCCGGCGCCGACTGAAAAGGCGCCGAAGCAGCCCAAGGTGGCCCCGTCGAAGCCGACCAAGCACCTGCCGAAGATGAAGGTGTCCATCCCCACCATATCAGGGTAATCATATTGCCTACGTCTTCTTGTTTTGTGTGAACTTTATCTCTGGTTAGCGCTGGAGTTAGTCGACTGACTCTTTGGAGTTGCAGTGCTGCTACTTCTGAGACCTCAGCCCGGGCTGACAACCATGCGATGGAGGACGCAGCAACCTCAAAACCTGGTATTATACTCTTAACACCGTTTCTAGTCGACTGACTCATGATCTCTAATTCTGATTCTTTTCTGTAGCTCCATCCAATGTTGTTATCACTCTCCCTGATGACGATGAAGACGAGGAACCACTAAAGCACAGAATAAGAAGGAAAGCGTCTGCCAGCAGGGTGCCCCAGGATGTGACGGTGCCTGAGACTCTGGTCGCGGAGGAGGAGAACACCACTCGACACACTGTGTCCTTCGCAGATCCGCTGACGAGTGCTCCGCAGCCCTCCCTCTTCACGACGCACCACGTCCCAGAGGACCAAGCTGGCGCCCCGAAGGAGGCGATACGCCAGGCAAGGATCATGATGGAGCAGTTGAAGACCATCCGGGATGCGAGCCAGGCAGCTTATGACGCCAGTTCCGCCCTTCAAAGGAATGTTCAGGTCAGTCGACCACCACTTGTTCTGTTAGGATATGCTATCAAAAAACTTTTCTTTCCAGAATTTATAGTAGTCACCCACTGGGTGTGTTGATTTAAACTCCGTGTTAGCGGGGGCACGCTGAGTGCACCCGCTGGGTGTAGTCCCCAAGGCTAAGGTCGACTGCTGGCAGTCGGCCTTAGGCTTTATAATTTCAGTCTCTCCGTCATTCGACTACGGCGAATGGATTTCGCAAACCGGTGGGGGCACGCTGAGTGCACCCACTGGGTGTATTCCCCGAGACTGTGGTCGACTGCTGGCAGTCGGTTACAGTCTTAGAGAATACATCTTGTTTTTTTGAGGTCGACTGGTCGACTCTGTCTTCAAATAGGATTAGTGGGGGCACGCTGAGTGCACCCACTGGGTGTAGTCCCCAAGGCTAAGGTCGACTGCTGGCAGTCGGCCTTAGGCTTTATAATTTCAGTCTTTCCGTCATTCGACTAAGGCGACTGGGTTTCACAAACCGGTCGACTGGTCGACTCTGTCTTCGACTGGTCGATTAGTGGGGGCACGCTGAGTGCACCCACTGGGTGTAGTCCCCGAGACTATGGTCGAATGCTCGTATTCGGCTGTAGTCTTAGAAACGCGTGATTTTTCCTTTTTCACTCGGAAGTGAATTATATTTGACATTTTAGTCGATTGGTTCTTTGCAGAACTCCTGTGATCTTGTGGCTCGCTACTCTGAGCTGGAAAACAAGCACATTCAGCTCGAGCTGAATTTGAAGCTGGTTCAGGAGAATCTGACTAAGGCAAAGGAGGAGACCGAAGGTATGTTTGGTGAGACCTTGACGACTGCTTTTTCCCTTTATTTGTTTCAAAATCTGATCTTGCTGTAACTTGCAGGTAAGGTGAGGGAGGCCGAACGGAAGAAGGACCTTGAACTAGCTGAGAAGATCAAGCTTGTTGACGAGAAGTTAGCTTCAGTCGCCAAGCTTGAGCAAGAAAATGCCAATCTGAAAGCTGCTCTTAGGAAGAAAAAAGATCTGGAGGCCTTCCTGAATGGTCTTGCCAAGAAGCTGTTTCTTATGCTTGAAGGTAAATCTCTATGCTCGGCGATCATTTCCAACCGTGGTTTTTCCATTCGACCATTGCCTTGACTCGGTGATCATCCTTGCAGAATTTTGTCAAAACTTTGAAGAAGAAACTAGCCGGCTGGAACCAAACCTTGACCCCGTCAATTCTCCGATGGACGACGAAGCTGCCATGAATGTTTTCCGACTGGAGTCCCGTGCTGCAGCTGTCGTGGACTATCTTGCAAGGCTGAAGGTCGCCACATCTCGCATCAACTCGACGCTCTGGCCCGGGGAGACTCTTCAGAATGACCTCGAGTCGCTGATGGCTCGCTTGAACATGATCCCTGGTCGAGTGCAGGAGTGGAAAAAATCCTCGGCTCGGTGCGGTGCAGATGTTGCTCTGTGTCTGGCCCGAGTTCACTGCAAAGATGCGCGAGAAGACAAGCTGGCGGCCCTCCGGGTGGCCAACACCAAGAAACACGACTTCAGGTCCTTTATGGAAACTTTCCTTGCGGCTGCCACTCGGATCGCAGATGGGATTGATCTTGATGAGTTTGTTGCACCTTCCAGCCCTCCATAGGAGGGGTAAAAAACTTCTTCTAAGCTCGACGCTTTAAATTTGCCTCGGTATGCCGAGTGGAATTGTAACCGATAAACCTTAACGGGCTTAGCGCCTGAGCACTTCCGGTTCCTTTAGGTATCGATTCGAACTTGAATTTGTCATTTGAATATGATTGCTCTTGGCTCGAAATGTCTTTTGCAGGTTCAAAGCAGGGCGCTTTCTGCAATCAACTTATTCCTTAATCCACTTAGGTGAGCGCTGGGCTGCAGCTAAGCCTCCGAGTGGAAGTCCGGCTTATCACTCGGAAGGATTTTCATAACTTAGGCGAGCACTGGGCTGCAGCTAAGCCCCCGAGTGAGAGGTTTGCCCTTCACTCGGTAGGATTTCGATAACTTAGGCGAGCACTGGGCTGCAGCTAAGCCTCCGAGTGGAAGTCTGGCTTATCACTCGGTAGGATTTTCATAACTTAGGCGAGCACTGGGCTGCAGCTAAGCCCCCGAGTGAGAGGTTTGCTCTTCACTCGGTAGGATTTCAGTAACTTAGGCGAGTACTTGGACTGCAGCTAAGCCCCCGAGTGAGAGGTTTGCTCTTCACTCGGTAGGATTTTCATAACTTAGGCGAGTACTTGGACTGCAGCTAAGCCCCCGAGTGAGAGGTTTGCTCTTCACTCGGTAGGATTTTTGATAACTTAGGCGAGTACTTGGACTGCAGCTAAGCCCCCGAGTGAGAGGTTTGCTCTTCACTCGGTAGGATTTTCGATAACTTAGGCGAAACGGGTTCGCAGCTAAGCCTCCGAGTGGGAGTCTGGCTCACCACTCGGTAGGATTTTTACAAACTTAGGCAAAACGGATGCGC
>NC_041392.1:329257456-329304104 GCF_002162155.2 Triticum dicoccoides | reverse complement strand
CTTCACTCGGTAGGATTTTCGATAACTTAGGCGAAACGGGTTCGCAGCTAAGCCTCCGAGTGAGAGTCTGGCTCACCACTCGGTAGGATTTTTACAAACTTAGGCGAAACGGATTCGCAGCTAAGCCTCCGAGTGGGAGTCTGGCTCACCACTCGGTAGGATTTTTATATCTTAGGCGAGCACTGGGCTGCAGCTAAGCCCCCGAGTGAGAGGTTTGCTCTTCACTCGGTAGGATTTTCGATAACTTAGGCGAAACGGGTTCGCAGCTAAGCCTCCGAGTGGGAGTCTGGCTCACCACTCGGTAGGATTTTTACAAACTTAGGCGAAACGGATTCGCAGCTAAGCCTCCGAGTGGGAGTCTGGCTCACCACTCGGTAGGATTTTTACAAACTTAGGCGAAACGGATTCGCAGCTAAGCCTCCGAGTGGGAGTCTGGCTCACCACTCGGTAGGATTTTTACAAACTTAGGCGAAACGGATTCGCGACTAAGTCACCCACTGGGGGGAAATTTCATTGGACAAAATAAAAAGTGACAAAAATTATGGAGGAACTATGACACTATTATTTTGAGGTCCATGAACTACAGAAGTACTTTATTGCAACTAATCCGAGTGATAAAACTTAAGTGTAAAATGGGCGGAGTAGTTCCGCATTCCAAGCTCGGGGCTCGTCGATATTATGCTCGATGTTGTAGAGACGGTACGCCCCGTTGTGGAGAACTTTGGTGACAATGAAGGGTCCTTCCCAAGAAGGAGCAAGCTTGTGTTGTTTCTTCCGATCCACTCGGAGAACTAAATCTCCTTCTTGGAAGGCTCGACCTCTCACATTTCTGGCGTGGAAACGACGCAAATCTTGTTGGTAGACGGTCGACCGGATCAGAGCCATCTCCCTTTCTTCCTCTAAAAGGTCGACTGCGTCCTGCCGCGCTTGTTCAGCTTCTGCTTCGTTGTAGATTTCAACTCGAGGAGCATTGTGGAGAAGATCACTCGGCAAGACTGCTTCAGCTCCGTAGACCAAGAAGAATGGAGTTCTTCCGGTCGACCGATTAGGTGTGGTCCTCAGTCCCCAAAGCACCGAGGGAAGTTCGTCGACCCAAGCTCCAGCTGCATGCTTGAGATCACGCATCAGTCGGGGTTTCAGTCCCTTGAGAATCAGGCCATTGGCTCGCTCTGCTTGTCCATTCGACTGCGGATGAGCGACTGAAGCATAGTCGACTCGTGTGCCTTGAGAGTTACAGAAATCTCTGAATTCCTCCGAGTCAAAGTTTGACCCATTATCCATAATGATGCTGTGCGGGACTCCATATCTGAATATTAGTTCTCTGATGAAGCTAACAGCAGCACCGGCGTCAAGGTTCTTGATTGGTTTAGCCTCGATCCACTTGGTGAACTTGTCGACTGCCACCAGTACATGCGTGAAGCCACTTCGCCCTGTTCTCAAAGGACCGACCATGTCCAACCCCCATACTGCGAAAGGCCAGACGAGTGGAATGGTCTTCAGGGCTGATGCAGGCTTGTGCGACATATTCGAGTAGAACTGACATCCCTCGCACTTATCCACTATCTCCTTTGCCATCTCATTCGCCTTTGGCTAGTAAAATCCGGCTCGGTATGCTTTGGCCACGATGGTCCGAGAGGACGCATGATGGCCACAGGTCCCCGAGTGGATATCATTGAGGATGAGTCGACCTTCTTCTGGTGTTATGCACTTCTGACCAACTCCAGTCGCGCTTTCTCTATATAATTGTCCCTTGATTACGGTAAAGGCCTTAGATCGACGGACGATCTGTCGAGCCTCTTCCTCATCCTCCGGAAGCTCTTTTCTCAGGATATACGCGATATATGGAACTGTCCAGTCAGGAATGACCACCAAGACCTCCATGATCAAGTCGACCACCGCTGGGACTTCAACCTCAGTCGGATCTGTGGCACTCTTGGGCTGTGGAGCTTCTTCGGTGAAAGGATCTTCTTTGACTGACGGAGTGTGTATATGCTCCAAGAACACACCACTCGGAATGGCTTCTCTCTTGGAACCTATCTTTGCTAGATCATCAGCTGCTTGATTTTTCAGTCGGGGTATATGATGGAGCTCCAACCCCTCGAACTTCTTTTCCAGCTTCCTCACTACACTGCAGTATCCAGTCATGGCTGGGCTTCTCACGTCCCACTCCTTCATCACTTGGTTGACCACTAAATCCGAGTCGCCATAAACCATCAGGCGACGGACGCCGAGTGAAATGGCCATGCGCAACCCATATAAGAGGGCCTCATATTCTGCCTCATTGTTGGAGGAATCAAAGTGAATCTGGAGCACATATCTGAGCTTATCTCCTCTGGGGGAAACCAGGACAACCCCAGCACCGGAACCATTCAACATCTTAGAGCCATCAAAGAACATGGTCCAATGCTCCGAGTGAACTTCAGTCGGCTGCTGCTGTTCAATCCACTCGGCGAGGAAATCTGCTATTGCCTGGGACTTAATGGCTTTCTTTGCCTCAAACTTGATATCAAGGGGAAGAAGTTCAATCGCCCATTTAGCCACTCGACCAGTTACATCTCTGTTGTGAAAAATCTCTGATAGTGGAGCGTCGCTGACGACTGTGATGGAATGATCAGAGAAATAATGAGCAACCTTCTTTGTGGTCATGTATATTCCATACACAAGCTTCTGATAATGAGGATATCTCTACTTGGATGGAGTCAAGACTTCAGACAAATAGTACACTGGGCGCTGAACTTTGAGAGCTTTTCCTTCTTCTTCCCGCTCGACCGTAAGCACAGTACTGACGACTTGTCCTGTGGCTGCGATATAGAGCAACAGAGGCTCTTTGCTGATTGGAGCAGCAAGCACCGGCTGGGTGGAGAGCAGAGCTTTTAGCTCGGCAAACGCTGCATCAGCTTCTGGAGTCCACTCGAACTTGTCTGCCTTCTTCATCAGTCGGTAAAGAGGCAATGCCTTTTCACCGAGTCGTGAGATGAATCGACTTAATGCGGCCAAGCATCCAGTAAGCTTCTGGACATCGTGCACTCGCACAGGGCGTTTCATTCGGAGAATAGTGCCGATCTTCTCTGGATTAGCGTCGATTCCTCGCTCGGAAACGAGAAAACCGAGTAACTTGCCACCAGGAACTCCAAATGTGCACTTTGATGGATTGAGCTTGATATCATACCTTCTGAGGTTGGCAAATGTTTCGGCGAGGTCAGCGAGCAGGTCGGAACCTTTTCGTGACTTGACGACGATATCATCCATATACGCTTCCACATTCCGACTGATTTGAGTGAGTAGACACTTCTGAATCATTCGCATAAATGTGGCTCCGACATTCTTGAGGCCGGATGGCATGGTGATATAGCAGAAGCACCCGAATGGAGTGATGAAAGCTGTTTTTACCTCATCGGGTCCGTACAGACGGATCTGGTGGTACCCAGAGTAGGCGTCCAGAAAAGACAGTCTCTCACATCCCGCGGTCGAGTCAACAATTTGATCTATGCGAGGGAGAGGAAAATGATCTTTCGGGCAGGCCCGGTTGATGTGCTTGAAATCAATACACATTCGAAGTGATTTGTCCTTCTTAGGAACCATGACGACATTAGCGAGCCACTCGGAGTGGTATATCTCTCGGATAAATCCTGCCGCCAACAGTCGAGCCACTTCCTCACCAATGGCTTTTCTCTTCTGGACGGCGGACCACCGAAGATGCTCTTTGACTGGTTTTGCAGATGAGTCGACTCTTAGGCGATGCTCAGCCAGTCCCCTGGGAACACCTGGCATGTCAGCGGGCTTCCATGCAAAAATGTCCCAGTTCTCACGGAGGAACTGGATGAGCGCTTCTTCCTATTTCGGGTCGAGTGTTGTGGAGATGTGGGTCGGAGCTGCATCGGGGTCGGTCGGGTGAATGTGAATAGGCTTTGTCTCACCGGACGACTGAAATGCAGATTCTGTGGCGGGTTTCTTGGATCGCAGCAAATCACTCGGATCTGCGTTTTGCTTGTATTCTTCGAACTCGACTGCTGTCACCTGGGAATCGGCAATCTTTGAGCCTTTCTGAAAGCACTCTTCTGCCTTTTTCCGATCACCGGTGACAGTGATCACTCCTTTGGGGCCGGGAATCTTCAATTTGAGGTACACGTAACATGGTCGAGCCATGAACCGTGCATAAGCTGGTCTCCCCAAAATGGCATGATATGCACTCTAAAAATCCACGACCTCAAACGTCAACTTCTCTTTGCGAAAATGTTTCGAATCGCCAAACACCACGTCCAGAGCTATTTGGCCGAGCGACTCGGCTTTCTTCCCTGGTATAACTCCATGAAAGCTCATGTTACTGGTGCTCAATCGGGACATCGGAATGCCCATTCCTTTCAGCGTGTCTGCATACAACAAATTCAGCCCACTACCACCGTCCATCAGCACTTTTGTCAGTCGAGTGCCTTCGACAACTGGATCGACCACCAAAGCTTGCCTCCCAGGGGTGGCAATATGAGTCGGGTGATCAGATTGGTCAAATGTGATGGGTGTTTGGGACCATCTCAGATAATTTTCTTTTGCTGGGGCGACCATGTTCACCTCTCGGTTAATGACTTTCAGTCGACTCTTGCTTTCCACATCTGCAAAGATCATCAGAGTGGAGTTGATATGTGGATATCCTTCCTCACTGTCCTCCTTGTCTTCGGCCTTGTCCGACTCCTTCTCCTTGTTATTAGACTGTTTTCCCTAAAACTGCTGGATCAGGAGTCGACATTGGCGAGTGGTATGCTTCGGGTAGATGATATTCCCCTCTTCGTCTTTCTTCGTGTGGATGTGACACGGCATATCCATCACGTCGTTCCCTTCTTTATCCTTCACCTTCTTAGGGTTCCAGGATCCTTTTGGTTTCCCTTTAAACTTTCCCTGAGTCACGGCCAGAGCCTCTCCAGGAGCTGCCAGTTCAGCCTTCCGCTTCTGTTTCCGACTGGTGTTTCCCTTTTCCGACTGACTCGGCTTGTGCTTGCCGCTTCGGAGTCGGTCTTCTTCTTCGCTGTTGGTGTACTTGGTAGCAATCTCCATCATCCGACTCAAGGTCATGTCACCGGTTCGACCAAATTTCAAACTCAATTCTCTGTTCTTGACACCATCCTTAAAGGCGCAGACTGCCTGATGATCAGACACATTCTCCACAGTATGGTGCAAAGTGATCCATCTCTGAATATACTCTCTGAGAGTCTCATTGGTCTTCTGCACGCAGACTTGCAACTCCGTCAGTCCAGCCAGTCGCTTGCAAGTTCCTTCAAACGTTCTGATGAACACTCGGGACAGATCTTCCCAAGTGTAAATGCTGCTAGGAGGTAATTGAGTCAACCATGCCCTGGCAGAACCTTCCAACATGAGGGGCAAATGCTTCATGGCCACCTCGTCGTTCCCACCACCAATCTGAACCGCCACTCGGTAGTCTTCAAGCCAAGTTTCAGGCTTAGACTCACCAGTGAACTTGCTGACTCCTGTTGCCAACCTGAAATTGGGAGGGATAACTGCGGCTCTGATAGCTCTGCTGAAACATTCAGGACCAGAAACATGCACTCGACTGGTTGTGGGCGCATCTCTGTCGAGTCCACCTCGATGGGCTCTGTTCCGGTCGACTAAGCCTTGCACGATAATGGATCGCGCATCAAAGCCTGGTTCTCTGGGGTCGACTGGAACTCTTCGTCCCGCACTGAGCTGACGCCTGTCATCTTGCTGCCGAAGAGCGTAAGACCCACTCCTCGGAGGGGAATTGGGCACTCGACGCCTATCGTCTCGGTCGAGTCGGTCACCATATTGGTCTCGCCGATTCTCGCGCCCTTCACGCCGCGGAGGTGATCTGGGGCTGTGAGCCGACTGAACCGTATTCGCAGCGACGGATCGACTGTGAATTCTGTTGCGCGACTGTGACACGGCCGAATTCTGATCTCCTGCTGCCCGGAGCAGATCCCTGATCTGCATCAAGCCTCTGCCAGCTTCCGACTGAGAGGGCTGGATGGACTCTGCTATACGGGTCGCAGCTGCTAAATTCTGGATTGGGGTTCGATATACCTGAGTCGGCGGGAAGAGTTGACGTCGACTGGTGTCGGGAACTCGTTGCCATGCACGCTCGTCGAGTGCTCGCTGAAGATTCTCCAGTCGAGTGCGTTCGGCCAAATTGGCCAAACGTGCCTCCTCCAAGGCGCGAGCCTCGGGGGTTTCTCCTGCGATGGGAGTACGCAGGGCATCCACGTTCCTGCGGCGAAGTTCCTCTCTTTGCAGAGAGTCGAGTGGCTCGGGCTGGTACTCTTCGTGGTCTCGTGCGGGGTCGCCTCCGTCGCCTGCCCCACCATCACGGGCGAAGCCAGGGGGACTGCGGGGCCCGTCGACCATCAGGATTTCCGCCGCTGGATCACTGCTATCGCACTCGGATGCAGTCTCTACGGAGCCAGTCGACAGATCGAACAGGCCGTAGAGAGATTCGTCGGGCTCGATTACTGCAACTTGGGTGGTGGCTGTCTGGCGAGCCATCGCGTGCCTCACCCACCGCTGAAGTCTCGACCGGCCGGAGCGCTTGCGCTGGCGGGAGACCGGGAGGGTGGTCGATGGGGGAGTCGACCGATACGGAGTCGACGGTTGCCGCAGCAGAACGCCGCGGACACATGCGCGAAAATGCGTCGCACCGCGGACGGGGAGCGCATCGACGTCGAGTGGAGCCTCCTGGAGCCAGGCGGAGTCGTCGGCGACGAAGGTGAGAGCACCGAGACGGATCTCTCGACCCTCAACCAAAACTCCAGCAGTCATCATGATAAAATTACTCGGAAGAACCGCAACTTCTCCACAAAATCGCTAAAACACCTGCCCCACGGTGGGCGCCAACTGTCGTGGTTCTAAGTCTGACAGTAGAGTGGGGGGTAGGTATGGAGAGGCAAGGTCCTAGCTATGGAGAGGTTGTAACACAAGAGATGTATGAGTTCAGGCCCTTCTCGAAGGAAGTAAAAGCCTTACGTCTCGGAGCCCGGAGGCGGTCGAGTGGATTATGTGTATATGAGTTACAGGGTGCCGAACCCTTCTGCCTGTGGAGGGGGGTGGCTTATATAGAGTGCGCCAGGACCCCAGCCAGCCCACGTAATGAAGGGTTTAAGGTGTATTTAGTCCGGGGCGTTACTGGTAACGTCCCACATAAAGTGTCTTAACTATCATAAAGTCTACTTAACTACAGGCCGTTGCAGTGCAGAGTGCCTTTTGACCTCCTGGTAGTCGAGTGAGTCTTCGTGGTCGAGTCCTTCAAGTCAGTCGAGTGAATCCCTCGTTGGTCGACTGGAAGGTGACCTCTTCTAAGGGTGTCCTTGGGCAGGGTACTTAGATCAGGTCTGTGACCCTACCCTAGGTACATGACCCCATCAAGCACCACCTATCGGAACCACAGATAAAAAATCACCGTGTCTCCAAATTGCGTTTGCACACTCCAATCCCTTCTCTTTACATTCTTGCAACTTGCATGCTTTACTTTCCGCTGCTCATATACTCTTTGTATGCTTGCATGCTTTCTTGATATGTACTGTGAATGTGTAAACTTGTGCTAATACTCCACATGAACCTAAAGAATTAAAAACTGCAACTTTTCTTGAGCATTGGTCTCCATTGCCTTGGTTTAAACACCTTTGGAGGAAGATGGACGTGTCTACTTTGGGGAGTCTTAGACGTAGAGTGCCTATTTTTGATGGAGAGTTCTTCTATGAGTGGAAAAATGAAATGCTTGAGATTTTCAATGAATATCATTTGAACAAGTACATTACTAGTCCTTGTGCACCTCATATTGATCCTTTGCATCCTACACCCGAAGAGGATCTTGACATGATTCGCAATGTTAGAACTATCAATCTTATCATTAGAGGTTTGCCCAAAAATTTGATTGCTAGTTTGCCTACTCTTGATTGTACTTATACTATATTGAGATTTCTTGAGGAACGATTTCCAAATTATTCCTTGAAAAATTTAGACGAAATCCTTTATAATTCTATTGCCTTGAGTAAGATGAATTCTAGTGATCCTAGCTTTGGCGATTGTCTATTTGAGCTTACCAGTCTCATGCGTGCCATAGGAGATGTTGGGATCATTAGCAATATCATTTCTGAAGCTATTAGAATTCATAAAGATAACCATAGAAATGATCATTTATCTAATGAATTACCCTCTCTAGGAGTTGATTAATCACAAGATGATGTTGAACATGGATACTATGATGAGGATGATGATAGTGACTATGATCTTGATGATGCGATGAGACACTTTGGTCTTATGGTAAATCTTCACGGCTACATGGCCGGAGGAAAGGAATGGGTCCTTGATAGTGGATGTGCTAATCATATGACCGGAGATAAAGATATGTTCCATGAGCTTGCTGAAAATGACGACCCTCGAAAGTATGTCACCTTTGGTGATAACTCAAAGGGTAAGGTGGTTGGCCTAGGTAAGGTGGCCATCTCACATGATAGCTCCATACAAAATGTCATGCTCGTTGAATCTCTTCGGTACAATTTACTTTCAGTATCTAGACTTGCTGATTTTGGTTTCAATGTCCTATTTACTGAGGTAGATTGCCAAGTGTTTCGTAGAGACAATCATAAAATGGTCTTTACCGGTATACGTAGAGGTGATCTTTACATTGTTGATTTCACTAAAAAGGCTCAACCTAGAACTTGCTTAATTGCTAAATCTTCTAAAGGCTGGTTGTGGCATAGAAGACTAGGTCATGTGGGTATGCGAAATCTTGAGAAGCTTATTAAAGGTTATCATATCCTTGGAATAAAAGATGTCATATTTGACAAGGATAGACTTTGTAGTGCTTGTCAGGCAAGAAAACAGGTTGGAGGAAGTCATCGCGCGAAGAACATCATGACCACGAGAAGACCACTCGAGCTACTTCACATGGATCTCTTTGGTCCCAATGCCTACAAGAGTCTCGGTGGTAACGCATTTGGTCTAGTCATAGTTGATGATTTTTCAAGATTTACGTGGGTGTTATTTCTTGATGACAAATCACAGGTCCAAAATATCTTCAAAAATTTCGCTAGGAAGGCCCAAAAACAATTTGACGTGAAAATCAAGAAGGTTCGGAGTGACAATAGAACAGAGTTCAAGAACGCAAATGTGGATACCTTTCTTGACGAAGAGGGGATTTCACATGAGTTCTCAGCTATGTACACACCTCAACAAAATGGAGCTGTTGAGAGGAAGAAACGAACTCTTATTGAGGTGGCAAGAACGATGCTTGATGAGTACAAGACTCCAAAACACTTTTGGGCGGAAGCGGTTGAGACAGCTTGTCATGCAACAAATTGCTTGTATCTTCACAAGCTACTCGGCAAGACGGCATACGAGCTCCTCACCGGTAACAAACCCCAAGTTGGATACTTTCGAGTATTCGGCTCAAAGTGCTACATTCTTGATAAGCATCGTCATTCTAAATTTGCTCCTAAATCTCATGAAGGTTTCCTACTTGGTTATGGCTCAAACTCTCACACTTATCGTGTCTACAACAATTTCACCCGAAAGGTTGAAGAGACGGTAGATGTGAAGTTTGATGAATCTAACGGCTCGCGAGTAGAGCAATTGCCAATTGATGTAGGAGACAAAGACACTTCGGAAGCAATCCAAGACTTGTCTATTGGCAATATTCGTCCAACGGAGGTGAAGCAAAGTACCTTGTCCATCCAAGTCGAAGCTTCCACCTCACGACTGTCAGGACCGGTTTTTTTCGGGATATTAATTTCCCAAAAGCGGCCCTTGTGCTCACCAGCCCCAGGATTACTGTTAGCTGATGAGACACCAACTTGTTACAGAAACTCCAAGAAAACTACAAAATATGTAGTACAAGACCATTCTGGCCTATGGGTACAACAATTGGTTTCTAGTGGTTGATGGCGGAAGCGGTTTGCGGATCATCAACGTCTATGGGACTCCATTTCCCTCAGGGACAGCTGACCATGATAACTCCTATCTTCGCGAGGCCGCTATCTCCATTGCGTAGGTTCCGGGGCTGTCATCGCAACGTTCCTTTCCATGCAAGAAATCTGGCGAAGACAATAGCCAGGGACAAGCTAGTGAGTACTTTGAATGTACTCGCAAACATTAAGAACACAGGTATAATATGGCCACTGATAATTGTGCTTTAAAATATACTATGATCACTTCGACAATTATGAAATAAGGCTCATGATGCACGCAAGTAGATCATTTAAATAAAACATGAGTAAGCAATCAGGGTGTAGAAATGCAGAGCACCGATCGGGTGTCTGAAGCGACGCCTCGAAGGATAATCATATGAAGCATGCCTTAGTCGGGCGTCTGAGCGACACCACATAAAGGGCTTATAAGTAGATAAAATATCAAGCATGCCACAGTCGGGCGTTTGTGCGACACCGCATAAAGGGCTTATAAGTAAATAAAATAACAAGCATGCCACAGTCGGGCGTCTGTGTGACACCACATAAAGGGCTTATAAGTAAATGAAATGACAAGCATGCCACAGTCGGGAGTCTGTGCGACACCACATAAAGGGCTTATATAACAATAATCACAGTGAGTACCCAGGAGGTAGAACCATCCCAGGGATACTCAATAATTCAAATAACATAAATGGTTAGTCCATAATAATAATAATCATAATCATCATACGTCACAAGTTATGATCCATGTTCTGGTTTAGTAGTTTCTCCTCCGAAGACCGACACTAAGACCGACACTTGACCCATCCCAGACTGT
The DNA here is from genome assembly GCF_002162155.2 of Triticum dicoccoides. NCBI lineage: Eukaryota > Viridiplantae > Streptophyta > Magnoliopsida > Poales > Poaceae > Triticum > Triticum dicoccoides. The sequence continues at coordinate 329,293,361 of NC_041392.1, read as the reverse complement.
AGTCCTTAACCATGGACACGGCTATTCGAATAGGTTTAATATCTCTGCAGAGGGTGTACTCTTTACCCACGAGTAACAGATTCCTTTAGTCCATCGGGACTAATTCCGTCTACGGTCTTTTAATTGAAAACACCCTAACCGCACACACCAGCCAAACTCACCGGTGTCTGGAATCACCCTTGACACCTGTTAAGCAAAACTCTAAGTGGGGAGGCTACAACCTCGACTTAGCATGGGATGACAAAATTTATACCGCGCGCAAACTGGGGGAGCTACCCCCTTCGGCTACAACCGAAAACACCCATGCCCCCGGACCGGATGACTGGCTTTAATCCAGGGCCATGGAACCCTCATCGCGGTCTCTCTGTACGGTGTGTGCTATACAGGGGTTGACAACTTACTGAACCGTACCCTACCTACGGCAGGGACAAGTGGCAGCACGAAACAAGTATGGGGGTTACTGGAACAAGACTCGATCTACGGCCGACTCAGGAGGCTTAAGTATTTCCTGCATGATTAGCTCAAGGATAATATTTCACATCCATCAGACACAACCACCACTCATCATACCTCCCCCTGCCCCGCCGGTCATAACCGTCTCGACGAGGGACAAGCTCGTGTCTACCCAAGACAGAGACTTTCTCGGATCTTTCCTGGTAGGCATGAGAGGCATATGAGGGTGATTGCTATCACAAGTATGTCCATTGCCAAAAGCAAAAATTTTCATCTTTGCACTCAAAGCGTATGACCATATCGTCACAAACACATAACGGATACTCCGTGTCATGGTGGTGTTGTAACTATATTAAACAACACACGATAATATTATGCCTGAGTTCAGAAATGCTTGCCTTCAAGGTGTGGAGAGGTGAGGTGCCCTCCAAAACTTTTGAAAGTTATATCTCCCTTCCAAATTCCTATTTTCAAAAATATAAAAATAACACATACTTCAAAAACAGTACAAAAAGTTGTCCTAATTATTTTTGAAATAAATCTTAAAATAAACTAGGTGAAATTTGAGAGAGGTAGGAAAAAGAATCAATTCATTTGGGTTTTTATTTAAAACGATATAGCCAGTCAAAGTTTCAGTCAAACTCTGTTTTTAAAATAACACAGAAAAGAAAACGTTTCGACGAGAATACGCTTTCAAAGTAGGGGAGACGTACTTTCGGCTATTTGCGTTTTCACTTAAAACATGCGGGCGGGGCTGGGTCGCTGACAGTGGGTCCAGGGGGCCCACTGGTCAGGTTTGACCAGTCCTCTCTCCCTCCTCTTCCTCTGCCCGAACGGAGGCGAGGCTCCGGCGATCAACGCCGGCGAACGGCGGCTCCCCGCGGGCTCCAGAGGGTCGGGATGGATCCGCAAGACCGGTGCAGTCCTCCCGGTGGTCGTTGGGTCAGCGGGGGTGGAGGGAATCGCCGGCGACGAGCTCCACGGCGGAGGAAGCTTCGGGTGAAATTGGGGTTCTGTGTTGCGGTGGCTCTGGGTTGCGTTTGAGGGGTTGGGCAGCTCCGCGAGGTTGAGGGGAGTCGAGTGGTGGCGCTAGATGGATGGGAGGGGCTCGGGTTGTGACGCACGGCACTGGAACGAGGCGGAGGCCGCACTGATCGAAGACGGGGAAGAAAGCTTCCCGCCGTCGATTGCTGGCCATGGTAACTCTAGAGAGGTGGCTTGAGGTCGCCTGAATGCTTAGTCGAGCTCGGGATTCCCTTTTATAGGCGGCCAAGGTCGGTTCTGTGGCGGCCGTGGATAAGCTCGTCGGCGACCGTCATTCTGTAGGGGCAGGGCGACGTGGCGGCGACGAGCGCTAGCGGACGCGTTTGCGGATGAGATCGAGTTGTCCCAGGGGCAGCTGGCGCGCTGGGGAGGCTCGGGCGGTGCTGCCATGGCCGGGGCCTGCTGTGGCTGGCCGCTAGTTGCCACGGCCGACCTGACGACGGTGCTGTAGAGCTCCAGGGGCGGCTCTGCGGCGAGGGGAGGGGTCGGGGCGTCGACTGGGCAAGGGGAAGGGCCAGAGCGAGCGCGGGGCGTCGGCAGCGGGACGCGGCGACTCGCGTGCACGCATGTGCAAAACGCGTGCTCTGGGCGCGCCCAGAGCGTGCACGCCAAGCGTTCGGTGAAATGCCCGAGCGTGCTAGGCGGCATGGGTGGAGCTGGGGATTTGCAGGTCTAGGTTAGGGTCTCTTAGGAGATTAATGGACATGCCAATAGGTACAGAGGGGCAAGATCACAGTGCAAAACCAAAATCATGCCGAAACTGGACATGCACACCAGGTGTTTGACAGAATGCCTAAGGCACCTAGGCAACTCTTGGGGTGGCCCAAATCTCTAGATCAGAGTCTCTTTGGATGAATAAGAGAGTGGTGAGGTTAGTTTGTCAAAAGCAGAAACTTGTCAGTTCAAGTTTGTGAGGAAAATGATTTTGGACAGAAAGGGAAAGGCACCATTTCATGAACTTAAAATCCTCCAATGAGTCCACTCTCCTGGACTTAAGGGTTTAGCAGGATGGGCTATAAGTAGGAAAAGGAATCATGGGTAAAAGAACAAGATAAAAGGGGTTGCAGTGCAAACCACCAAGATGGATCAGAATGAAAAAGAGGTTGATTCACTCAATTTTTTCAAAGAACATAAAAGGGGTTTTGCATAAAGTTGCATAATATACTCCTATTAACATCCAATCATTTTGGTGGAAGCTAGAAAGAAATATTTAAATGGGTTGTAGTGCAAAATTTCCCACTGGACCAGATTTGAAAAATTGGTGTAGAGCTCAAAATATTAAATGAATGGAATATATTTTTGCATAAAAGTGATTTAAAAACATCACATGACATCTCCAAATTTTGGTGAAAATTTTAAATAAATTTATCAAGTGGTTGTAGTTCAAAAAGAGCTCCAAAACAAATAAAAATCATTTTATGGAATAAATCTCAGAGAGAAATGCTTGTGCAAACAAATTCCACTGATAATAGGAATGCTTTCTTGAGAGGGTAAACAAGTCCAATAATATATTTGAAAGGTTGTCACTTGGGGTAAAACTCCATAATAACCAAGGAAGAATGGGTCTGAAATCAATGGAAAATCCAGAAAATGAAAGTTTGAATTTCCTGGCAGAATTTTAGTTAATAAAACAAGGTCAAAATTTTGGGGTGTCACAACACTACCCCCCTTAAGAAAAATCTCGTCCTCGAGATTTGTTAAAAGCTGTTTTGAAAATATATGCAATAAAATATGGCTACAGTGAGAGGGCAATAAGTGGTGTAAAACCACAGTGTGGAACACTGGCGCTGCGTGGAAAATCTACGGTTAGGGGAAAACGAGAGATTTCTACGCTAGATATAGTAAATTTAGAATAAATTCTAAATTTATAATACGCTGGTCGTACCCGAGAGCACAGTGCTCTCACTGGCTGACAGGTGGACCCGGGGTCTACTGTCAGTCTCTTCTTCTTCTTCCTCCGGTTCTCTCTTCTTCCTCTCTCCCGCGCGCTTTCCCGCGCTTTCTCCACCGGTGACGTCTAGCACGTAGGGCATCTAGGCCGTACCCGCGGTAGTGCGCGGTGTGCTAGCTGCCGGTGCAGCGTGCACTCACCTCGTGGGCCAGCGTGCTGTTGGCACTGCTCGCGGATTCGCCTCCGAACACCGGCGATCGGGCGACGAGGAGCGCTGGTGGACTCCGCCCACCATACACCGAGCTCGAGCTATAAAACGGCCGAGGTGCTTCTCTCTTCTTCCTCACACCTGGCCTCACTTCTCCTTCCCCTTCTTCCTCCTCCATTTCCGTTTACAGAAGCTAGAGACGAGGTTTTAATGGCGGAGGCGATGCCGGATTGGTATGTGATCCTGATGTGCGGAGGGATGGCGGCATTGCTGGGGCTCTCCGTGCTCCTGTGCGTGATGATCCTCGATGATCGACGTGGCGCTGCTGCTCGAGTGCTGGCTCTTCACGGTGGCGGTGATCACGAGGAGTAGGTGTGGTGTCGGGTGCTAACTGTTGTCGGTATACTGGGTAACTTGTACCCGGATGATTACCCACTAATCTCTCCTTCAGAGACTGTGGTGTACTAGGGAGATGATTAGCCAGATGCAGCACGGTTACATGGTGTTGTAGGTAGTGTATGTGTTCGAGTGGTCGTGGTTGTGAGCCTGCTGCCGTGGTGCTGCGTGAATAAAAATCCATGTCGTGAGGAGATATATGCTGCAGCAACTCAGGGGAAAGAAATCTCACTCTAGGATTTCTCGCGAGGAAAAATTAGTTAATCAAAATTTACAGCAGCAAAAACTACTCACCACAATTGAAACCAAATATTTATCTCAATGCATAAGAATTAAAATAACAAGCATGAGTTACGACACTTAGCTAAATGCTGGAATAAAAGAACAAGGCAGTGACGTCTAGAACGAAAATGGCAACTGGACGGGGTCCCGAGAAAACGTCTCTGGTACTGGGGCACACTCTTCTTCTATCGGGGAAAGCGGGTTGATCAGTCAATGAATGCGTCTCTCCTGGCCGGGCCTTAGTGGTCTGCCGATGGCGATATAAGGATTTAAATCAGCGAGGCTCTGGAGATAACCCATCACTCGCTGGGTTGAATGCTCTTGAGCGATGACATACTGGACAAGGTTGGCCAGTACTGGGTCCCTCTCAATTCTTCCACTGGGAAAAGATACTACTTCTCCGGGTGCTGCACGGCTCGGAAAGTAATAATATCCTCGTTCGCTGGCATATGGTACCGCGAATCGAAGGCGAACAAGCGCTTCGTGTGCAGCCGCTTCTATGGCCATCTGCGGAGTCGGCATAGATTTCCCTAGGAAGGATACTTCCGTTGGGTCTTGGTTTGCGTCTACGGGAGGGATGTGTACTGCTGCCCAATATTTCGTGGTGGAAGAGGTGATCCTCGATTTGAGCAGCTCGTACTGGGGTGGCTGGGTAGAACCCATGGTACTGCAGGTAAAGTCCCACAATATTTTAACAAAACTACCCGGGGTTGCATCTGGGTTCTCAGATAAATGCTGGGGCTCGGCATGGCAAGAAATGGTTGTGAGGGTTGCGCACAAGATTGAGAGGTACTCGGAAAGGTCACGAGGTGGTTATTTATATAGCCTCCAGGCTGGGTTATTCACCGCGGTGAGGGGCACTAGCTTGCTGGTTCTACTCTCATGGGGGTCGGGGTCAAAGCCACAGATACACACATCTCCCAAAAGTGACGTGTTACTGTGGGTGCCGTCGGGGTTGGTTTTGGTAGCTACGCTCGGAATTAAAATGCAGCCGTACACCAACGCACTCATGCATGGCCACTATTCAAAATAGGGATGCACAAGCAGGTAGCCCTCCAGTATGGTGATACATGATCACACAATTACAGGGCGTGGGGTATACTAAGACTTGGTACTACTCGAGTGACTTAGTCTACCTCGTTCATATCTAAGCGGGCGTGCCTTGTGGCTGTCGAGTTTTCTCCACAGGCTTCACCATCGGAGTTAGCTGCAGGGGGTTGCGGAATTACAGGGTCGGGGTAGTGATGATGACCATCACAGGGATTGTTGGCCACAATCCCGTTGGAGTGTGTTCCCAAAAGGCGACGAAGCACTTCTGGGGTCATCAAAGCACCTTGGTTGATGGCTGGGGCTGACCTCAAGGTCTCGATCGGTTTTCCGAACAACACGACTGGATTGTCGGCGTCGGGCTCATCTTCTCTTCTTGCTGGGGGTCGGCGGATCAGTTCTCCGTGAGTTGCGATCAGATCCAGGGTGATTTGATCAAACAGTCCCTCTAGTGCACTTACATAGCGCACCAGATGCAATAATGCAGGATCCGTCTCATGATCTCCGTTGGCAACTTGTGGTGGTCTACCATACCTGTCATGGCCGGGGTAGTAGTAGAAGGAGAGATAGTTAACTCGGGGCGACAAGTGTCGGAGTTGAACTATAGCTTCTGGAGCAGCTAATTGGATGGCTTGTGGCGCAAAGGAAGTTGTCCTTCCGGTGAACCTGTAGGGGCGTTCTGGTGATAAACCCCTACCATAGATGTGCATAGTGGCCCAAAATTGATGGCTCTCACCGCTCATGGACCCTTGGTACACAACATATTCTGGGGGCTCTTCTAATGCAAAGGCACGGCGGGTGAGGTTTGCTAGCACGGTCACAAAACCTCCAAGGTTGGTTGCTGTGGTCTCATTGTGAACAATGGGGCCAGACATTATGGCTTGGTGTGGGGTAGAGGCTGTGCTGTGTTGGGTTGAGGCTAGCGTGCCCTTTTATAGAAAAAGGGAACGGAGTCTTCCTTCGCACGCTTGCGAGAAAGACTATTTAGGGGCTGGTCACTGGTGTGTGACTGGCAGGTTAGGCTGATAGGTTGGGCACCGACTGCCAAAAGGTGTCGGGTCACTGTGGGGATATCTTACGCGAGAAGCTTGGCCGGGGTGTGGTTAAGGTCTGGTGGGTTGGTTTACCTAGGTTTTTCGACCTGGCTAAGATAGGATTAGCCAATGGTCAGCCTGGCTCTGATACCAAGTTTTTCAGGACCGGTTTTTTTGGGATATTAATTTCCCAAAAGCGGCCCTTGTGCTCACCAGCCCCAGGATTACTGTTAGCTGATGAGACACCAACTTGTTACAGAAACTCCAAGTAAACTACAAAATATGTAGTACAAGACCATTCTGGCCTATGGGTACAACAATTGGTTTCTAGTGGTTGATGGCGGAAGCGGTTTGCGGATCATCAGCGTCTATGGGACTCCATTTCCCTCAGGGACAGCTGACCAGGATAACTCCTATCTTCACGAGGCCGCTATCTCCATTGCGTAGGTTCCGCGGCTGTCATTGAAACGTTCCTTTCCACGCAAGAAATCTGGCCAAGACAATAGCCAGGGACAAGCCAGTGAGTACTTTGAATGTACTCACAAACATTAAGAACACATGTATAATATGGCCACTGATAATCGTGCTTTAAAATATACTATGATCACTTCGACAGTTATGAAATAAGGCTCATGATGCACGCAAGTAGATCATTTAAATAAAACATGAGTAAGCAATCAGGGTGTAGAAATGCAGAGCACCGATCGGGTGTCTGAAGCGACGCCTCGAAGGATAATAATATGAAGCATGCCTCAGTCGGGCGTCTGAGCGACACCACATAAAGGGCTTATAAGTAGATAAAATATCAAGCATGCCACAGTCGGGCGTCTGTGCGACACCGCATAAAGGGCTTATAAGTGAATAAAATAACAAGCATGCCACAGTCGGGCGTCTGTGCGACACCACATAAAGGGCTTATAAGTAAATGAAATGACAAGCATGCCACAGTCGGGCGTCTATGCGACACCACATAAAGGGCTTATATAACAATAATCACAGTGAGTACCCAGGAGGTAGAACCGTCCCAGGGATACTCAGTAATTCAAATAACATAAATGGTTAATCCATAATAATAATAATCATAATCATCACACGTCACAAGTTATGATCCATGTTCTGGTTTAGTAGTTTCTCCTCCGAAGACCGACACTGAGACCAACACTTGACCCATCCCAGACTGTAGTCCTTAACCATGGACACGGCTATTCGAATAGGTTTAAAATCTCTGCAGAGGGTGTACTCTTTACCCACGAGTAACAGATTCCTTTAGTCCATCGGGACTAATTCCGTCTACGGACTTTTAATTGAAAACACCCTAACCGCACACAACAGCCAAACTCACCGGTGTCTGGAATCACCCTTGACACCTGTTAAGCAAAACTCTAAGTGGGGAGGCTACAACCTCGACTTAGCATGGTATCACAAAATTTATACCGCGCGCAAACTGGGGGAGCTACCCCCTTTGGCTACAACCGAAAACACCCATGCCCCCGGACCGGATGACTGGCTTTAATCCAGGGCCATGGAACCCTCATCACGGTTTCTCTGTATGGTGTGTGCTAGATAGGGGTTGACAAATTACTGAACCGTACCCTACCTACGGCAGGGACAAGTGGCAGCACGAAACAAGTATGGGGGTTACTGGAACAAGACTCGATCTACGGCCGACTCAGGAGGCTTAAGTATTTCCTGCATGATTAGCTCAAGGATAATATTTCACATCCATCAGACACAACCACCACTCATCATACCTCCCCCTGCCCCGCCGGTCATAACCGTCTCGACAAGGGACAAGCTCGTGTCTACCCAAGATAGAGACTTTCCCGGATCTTTCCTGGTAGGCATGAGAGGCATATGAGGGTGATTTCTATCACAAGTATGTCCATTGCCAACAACAAAAATTTTCATCTTTGCACTCAAAGCGTATGATCATATCGTCACAAACACATAACGGATACTCCGTGTCACGATGGTGTTGTAACTGTATTAAACAACACACGATAATATTATGCCTGAGTTCAGAAATGCTTGCCTTCAAGGTGTGGAGAGGTGAGGTGCCCTCCAAAACTTTTGAAAGTTATATCTCCCTTCCAAATTCCTATTTTCAAAAATATACAAATAACACATACTTCAAAAACAGTACAAAATGTTGTCCTAATTATTTTTGAAATAAATCTTAAAATAAACTAGGTGAAATTTGAGAGAGGTATGAAAAAGAATCAATTCATTTGGAGTTTTATTTAAAAGATATAGCGAGTCAAAGTTTCAGTCAAACTCTGTTTTTAAAATAACACAAAAAAGAAAACGTTTTTACGAGAATACGCTTTCAAAGTAGGGGAGACGTACTTTCGGCTGTTTGCGTTTTCACTTAAAACACGCGGGCAGGGCTGGGTCGCTGACAATGGGTCCAGGGGGCCCACTGGTCAGGTTTGACCAGTCTCCTCTCCCTCCTCTTCCTCTGCCCGAACGGAGGCGAGGCTCCGGCGGTCAACACCGGTGAACGGCGGCTCCCCGCGGGCTCCAGAGGGTCGGGATGGATCCGCAAGACCGGTGCGGTCCTCCCGGTGGTCGTTGGGTCGGCGGGGGTGGAGGGAATCGCCGGCGACGAGCTCCGAGGCGGAGGAAGCTTCGAGTGAAATTGGGGTTCTGGGTTGCGGTGGCTCTGGGTTGCGTTTGAGGGGTTGGGAAGCTCCGCGAGGTTGAGGGGACTCGAGTGGTGGCGTTAGATGGACGGGAAGGGCTCGGGTTGTGATGCACGGCACCGGAACGAGGCGGAGGCCGCACTGATCGAAGACGGGGAAGAAAGCTTCGCGCCGTCGATTGCTGGCCATGGTAACTCTAGAGAGGTGGCTTGAGGTCGCCTGAATGCTTAGTCGAGCTCGGGGTTCCCGTTTATAGGTGGCCAAGGTCGGTTCTGCGGCGGCCGTGGATAAGCTCGTCGGCAACCGTCATTCTGTAGGGGCAGGGCAACGTGGCGGCGACGAGCGCTAGCGGACGCGTTTGTGGATGAGATCGAGTTGTCCCAGGGGCAGCTGGCGCGCTGGGGAGGCTCGGGCGGTGCTGCCATGGCCGGGTCCTGCTGTGGCCGGCCGCTAGTTGCCACGGCCGACCTGACGGCGGCACTGTAGAGCTCCAGGGGTGGCTCTGCGGTGAGGGGAGGGGTCGGGGCGTCGACTGGGCGAGGGGAAGGGCCAGAGCGAGCGTGGGGCATCGGTAGCGGGACACGGCGACTCGCATGCACGCACGTGCAAAACGCGCGCTCTGGGCGCGCCAAGAGCGTGCACGCCAAGCGTTAGGCGAAATGCCCGAGCATGCTAGGCGGCGTGGGTGGAGCTGGGGATTTGCAGGTCTAGGCTAGGGTCTCTTAGGATATTAATGGACATGCCAGTAGGTACAGAGGGGCAAGATCACAGTGCAAAACCAAAATCATGCCAAAACTGGACATGCACACCAGGTGTTTGACAGAATGCCAAAGGCACCTAGGCAACTCTTGGGGTGGCCCAAATCTCTAGATCAGAGTCTCTTTGGATGAATAAGAGAGTGGTGAGGTTAGTTTGTCAAAAGCAGAAACTTGTCAGTTCAAGTTTGTGAGGAAAATGATTTTGGACAGAAAGGGAAAGGCACCATTGCATGAACTTAAAATCCTCCAATGAGTCCACTCTCCTGGACTTAAGGGTTTAGCAGGATGGGCTATAAGTAGGAAAATGAATCATGGGTAAAAGAACAAGATAAAAAGGGGTTGCAGTACAAACCACCAAGATGGATCAGAATGAAAAAGAGGTTGATTCACTCAATTTTTTCAAAGAACATAGAAGGGTTTTTTGCATAAAGTTGCATAATATACTCCTATTAACATCCCATCATTTTGGTGGAAGCTAGAAAGGAATATTTAAATGGGTTGTGGTGCAAAATTGCCCACTGGACCAGATTTGAAAAATTGGTGTAGAGCTCAAAATATTAAATGAATGGAATATATTTTTGCATAAAAGTGATTTAAAAACATCACATGACATCTCCAAATTTTGGTGAAAATTTTAAATAAATTTATCAAGTGGTTGTAGTTCAAAAAGAGCTCCAAAACTAATGAAAAATCATTTTAAGGAATAAACCTCAGAGAGAAATGCTTGTGCAAACAAATTCCACTGATAATAGGAATGCTTTCTTGAGAGGGTAAACAAGTCCAATAATATATTTGAAAGGTTGTCACTTGGGGTAAAACTCCATAATAACCAAGGAAGAATGGTTCTGAAATCAATGGAAAATCCAGAAAATGAAAGTTTGAATTCTGGTAGAATTTTAGTTAATAAAACAAGGTCAAAATTTTGGGGTGTCACAACGACAAGGTGAACCAAGAATTAATACTGAAGCATCCACAAGTGGGGCACACCAAGACGAAGAAAACGAGGAAGGACACCAAGATGAACATCAACAATCTCCTTCTCCACCACGACAAGAGAATGACAACGTCAACAATGAAGAAGGCCAAGAAGAAGATCAAGATGAAGAGGATGTTCCACCCCGAGCCAAGCCAAAGCTTCCACGAGTTCGAGCAAGAATCGCTAAAGATCATCCCGTCGAGCAAATCTACAATGATATCCAAACCGGGAGAATCACTCGCTCTAAAACTTGTTTGGCTAACTTTTGTGAACATTACTCATTCATCTCTAGCATTGAACCTATGAAGGTTGAAGAAGCATTGGAAGATCCGAATTGGATTAATGCTATGCATGAAGAGCTACACAACTTTGAGAGAAATCAAGTGTGGACATTGGTCGAGAAGCCCGACAACAACCACAACATCATTGGTACCAAATGGGTGTTTCGCAACAAGCAAGACGAAGATGGTCAAGTCGTCCGCAACAAAGCTCGCCTAGTCGCCCAAGGCTACACTCAAGTCGAAGGTATGGACTATGGTGAGACATATGCTCCCATTGCTAGACTTGAGTCCATTCACATCTTACTTGCTTATGCTAATCACCATGATATCACCTTGTACCAAATGGACATTGAAAGTGATTTTCTAAATGGTGAAATTGAGGAGGAAGTTTACGTTAAGCAACCTCCCGGCTTTGTCAATCCTAAGAAACCTAATCATGTTTACAAACTTCACAAAGCCCTTTATTGTCTTAAACAAGCCCCTAGAGCATGGTATAAATGCTTGACCAAGTTTCTTATTGAAAAAGGCTTTGAAATTGGTAAAATTGATTCTACTCTTTTTACTAAAAGGGTTAATGGAGAACTATTTGTGTGCCAAATTTATGTTGATGATATTATATTTGGTTCAACTAACCCTCATTTTAGTGAGAAGTTTGGAAAGCTAATGTCGGAGAAGTTTGAGATGTCTATGATGAGTGAACTCAAATTCTTTCTTGGTTTGCAAATCAAGCAAACTAAGGAAGGTACCTTTGTCTCTCAAACAAAGTACACCAAGGACTTATTCAAGAAGTTCAATATGCAAGAATGCCAAGGTATGTCTACACCCATGCCTACTAGTGGACATCTTGATTTGACCAAAGATGGTGAACCTGCTGATCAAAAAGTTTACCCCTCTATGATTGGTTCATTGTTATATCTATGTACCTCTCATCCTGATATTATGCTAAGTATGTGCATGTGTGCACGATATCAAGCAGACCCTAAAGAGTGTTATCGTAAGGCTGTGAAAAGGATAGTGAGATACTTAATACACACACACACACACACCAAATTTTGGCATTTGGTATCCTAAGAGATCTTGTTGGTTACTCCGATTCGGACTATGCTGGAGAAAAGGTTGATAGAAAGTCCACTTCTCGTACTTGTCAATTTCTTGGTAGATCTCTTGTGTCTTGGTCCTCCAAGAAACAAAACTCGGTATCCTTATCCACCGCCGAAGCGGAATACATTGCTGCTGGATCATGTTGTGCTCAATTACTTTGGATGACCGAAAATCTTAAAGATTATGGGATATATGTGAAACATGTTCCATTGTTTTGTGACAATGAAAGTGCTATTAAGATTGCTCACAATCCCGTGCAACATTCTCGATCTAAGCATATTGAAGTTCGTCATCATTTCATTCAAGATCATGTTGCCAAAGGGGACATTGATCTTAAGCATGTTCGCACCGATAAGCAATTAGCAAATATATTTACCAAACCGCTTGATGAGAAAGTCTTTTGCCATTTGATAGGTGAATTTAACACTATTGATGCTTCAAACTTGGAGTAGGAACTCCATTCGGATACATGCAAGGCATGAGCTTTTGACTAATCCTTGATACTTCTTTCATGATGCTATCTATATGTCTTGGATATTTTTGCACCCTTGCATGCTATCTAACCCTTGTAGGTACTTGGATGAATCTAAATCCATGAGGTTGCAACTCACTCACATCTTGAACAATCTCTACATTATCAAGTCTCTACATAATGGTGGTTGAAGACAAGGAAGCACAAAACTCTTCAAACATATCCTTTGACACATTCTACATTAAGATTTATGATTGTCATTTTGGATACACAAGTGCTCTTCCTTGCAAAGCTAACCCATGTAGGAAGATGAACTCAAAATTCCAAGGTGATGCTCCCAACTCCTGATGAGCTACATCAACCTTGAGCAACCCACACAAGTTCAACTACATGATCAAGATCAACACCACCACCCAAGGTATGTTATTCCATCTTAGAGAAGCTTTACTCCAAGTCATGGGTTAAAGCAACTCAACAAGATGTGAATATATCAAGATGCTTAAACGAAAAATGGTTACCCCATTTTTTAGCTTAAACGATGAGTATGACCAAAGATCAAGTGACCTCACTTGACTCCTAAGTCAATATACTCTAACATAGGTGACTTTGTCACTGCCCAATTCTAGATGAAGTTCTCTTGTGTTTCCTCTTGCATTTGTCTCATGCATATGTGTTTTCCCCTTTAAAAAAACTTCATCTAGATCTTTTTATTTCTTTTCTTTCTTGATTATTCTGCATTTTCTACATCCAATTCATTGCAAATCTTTCAGCAAATTCCTTGAAAATCCTTGTGAGATCTTAAGTGCCTAGTGAGCTGAGGAAAAAAGTGTTTTCTCTGTGATGGACTCGGTCACACCGGTTTGTTTCCTTCGGCCCAACCGAATTCGCTCGGTGCCACCGAAGCAAACAACTTGGTGCTACCGATTTCACTACAGGAAAGACAACTTGCCACTTATTCCTGCATTCATTTTTTGCTCCAGCTCCACTCAATGACTCTTGTCCTCTACCAGCATCACATTTGACTTGCTTTGTGACTCAAGGACCAAACACTTCTGCAATAAAACAAAAATCCAGAAGAGCCCTTCTTGGAAATTGATGTCAAAGGGGGAGAGAGAGATCACATCAAAGCTCTATGCTTAATCATTTCTATAGGGGAGAGAACACTCAAGGGGAAGAGAGTAAGAAAACCCCAGATGCTTGGTGTTCAAGAGGAGAGAAGTTACATGTCTTTAAGAGGGGAAAGACATGTTCATATTTGATCATATTTGATTGCTTGCATTAGCTCTGTTGTCTTTTCTTTTGCTCTGATTTTTTGTTCCCTATCTTCTCCCAATATCCCATTCAAGATTCAGGGGGACATCTAAGGGGAGGAAATCTCTGATTCTATTGCACATATTTGCCTTTGGGGACATGTCTATATCTAATAGAGTACTCAGTACTCACACTCTACATGTCATCCCAGTCTTGGTACCTTTGTGGTTCTTTTGTTTGCTCTGGCTAGTAGATGTATCTGTGTTATCTATCCTTGTTTACTCAGGTCCATTCCCTTCTAAGCCAACTCAAGACCACAAGGTAAGTATATGCATCACATTCATGTGCATAAGGATTTCTTGCTGATGTATATATTGTTTGCAAGAAGGACTCATGAGCATGAAGGCACATTTCCTATATTTACATCCTTCACTCTGATGCATATAGCCAAGATACATGTAACACATGGCTTACACTGTCATGCCTATGCATTCACATGCTCCTATGTTTCATATTTATATGATTGCATACATATAGAGGGAGCCTTTGCATGTTACATATCTTTCCAAAGCTTTACTTGTTGTTCTCTATATCTTTATCTAAAGCTTTGATGTATGTTGTCATCAATTACCAAAAAGGGGGAGACTGAAAGCACAAGTGCTCCCTGGGTGATTTTGGTAATTAATGTCAACATATGTCTTGTTGGACTAATGTTTTTACCTACTATGTTTCAGACAAGTTCAACAATGGAGTGGCATGGACTAGAGGATGTGGAACCCCTTCAATATGCTAAGGACAAAGGATTGGCTCAAGCTCAAAGCTCAGGACTCTACATTTTCTATTTTGGTGATCCAAGATCACATTGAGTTCATAGGAAAGCCAATACTATTAAGAAGGGATGAGGTGTTGCTTAATGGCTTGCTTGCTCAAAGTGCTTAGTGATATGCTCCAAAGTCCTCAAACTACTTTCTCACATCCACATATGTCCCAAACCAAAAGTCAAACTCGGCCCCACCAAAATTTCCTATCCGGCGTCACCGAGTTCAGTTGACATAGCCACTGCCAAAAACCCTAATCGGTTCGGTCTCACCGATGGGATCTTGATCTCACCGAGATGGGCTTGAAAACTCTCTGTTACCTATTGCAATATTTTCGGTCCCACCGAGATATACAATCGGCCCCACCGAGTTCGCTTGGCCAACTCTCTATTTCGCTTATTACCCCAATCGGTCCCACCGAGTTTGAGTAATCGGTCAAACCGAGTTTTGGATTTACCCTAACCCTAGCACATCGGTCCCACCGAGTTAATCCAGTCGGTCCCGCTGAAACACCTAATGGTCACATTATGAATCAAATCAGTCTGACCGAGTTCTCTGAATCGGTCCCACCGAGTTTGGTGATTTGTGTGTAACGGTTAGATTTTGTGTGGAGGCTATAAATACCCCTCCACCCATTCTTCATTTGTGGAGAGAGCCATCAGAACATGCCTACACTTCCAATACATATTTTCTGAGAGAGGACCACCTACACTTGTGTTGAGGTGGAAATATTCCATTCCAACCACATAAATCTTGATCTCTAGCCTTCACAAGTTGCTTTCCACTCAAATCTTCTTTCTACCAAATCCAATCCCATGAGAGAGAGTTGAGTGTTGAGGAGTCTATCATTTGAAGCACAAGAGCAAGGAGTTCACCATTAACACACCATTTGTTACTTCTTGGAGAGTGGTATCTCCTAGATTGGCTAGGTGTCACTTGGGAGCCTCCGACAAGATTGTGGAGTTGAACCAAGGAGTTTGTAAGGGCAAGGACATTGCCTACTTCATGAAGATCTACCCTAGTGAGGCAAGTCCTTCGTGGGCGACGGCCATGGTGGGATAGACAAGGTTTCTTCTTCGTGGACCCTTCGTGGGTGGAGCCCTCCGTGGACTCGCGCAACCTTTACCCTTCGTGGGTTGAAGTCTCCATCAACGTGGATGTACGATAGCACTACCTATCAGAACCATGGAAAAAAAATCACCGTGTCTCCAAATTGCATTTGCACACTCCAATCCCTTCTCTTTACATTCTTGCAACTTGCATGCTTTACTTTCCGCTGCTCATATACTCTTTGTATGCTTGCATGCTTGCTTGATATGTATCGTGAATGTTTAAACTTGTGCTAATACTCCACATGAACATAAAGAATTAAAAACTGCAACTTTTCTAGATTAGAGTCTATTCACCCCCCTCTAGACACCTCTTCTCGATCCTTTCATGCTAGTACTTAGGTTATAAAAAGGGGAACTACCTAACCAAAAATTACTCTACCTTCCTCCTCATAAGTCCCCCTTCTTCGTCCGTCCTTGCCATGGCCGGTGTGCAGAGCTCTAGGTCGAGAACTACTCGTAACAAGGGAGCAGCAACCAAGGCTGCGGAAAAAAGAGAGGGCTCGTCGCCACGCAGAGACCTCGAAAGATCTCTCACGGGCAGACGATGGCTCCCAGGAGCGCCCTAGATGCGGAGGCGAACATGCGGTGCTGGAGTCGTTATCCCTCGACGGCATGCCCGATCAGCTCAATAAGCACCTGAATAAGCAGACAGAGTTCATCCATGGCTTGGTGGAGCTACTAAAGGAGAGCCTCGACGACATGCCCGCTGAGCTCAATGAGCAGGGGGAGTTGACCGCTGGCTTGGTGATGCTGCTGAAGAAGAGCATTGCCTCGGAGAAGAAGGCGACCGGCGAAATCCTACAACTTCAGGAGGACAAGGCGAAGCTCTGCCATGAGCTCGACCTGCTGAAGGAGGAGAATGCCGGCTGGAAGAAGCTGCATGAGAATAGTAGTTCCTCGATGAAGATGTTGCAGACCCTCGTCATGGAACAGAAGGAGGAGTTGGTGAAGCTCCGCATCGAGCACCCAGCTGCTGTCAAGGTACGTAATGGAATAGATGATGAAGGCTCGCGTTGAGAAATCCCGCATCATGGACACAATGATGAAGATGGCGGAGGAGACGTGCAAGGATATGGAGGTCGTGGAGGCGATGAAGAAGCAGTTAGGGCTCCGCGGCCAGCAACCCTTCATGTAGTGAGAGCAGTGCCCCAGACTTGTGTGTGTGTTGATATGTCTCCATCGTATCTATAATTTTTGATTGTTCCATGCCAATATTCTACAACTTTCATATACTTTTGGCAACTTTTTATATTATTTTTTGGGACTAACATATTGATCCAGTGTCCAGTGTCAGTTCTTGTTTGTTGCATGTTTTATGCTTTGCAGAATATCAATATCAAACTGAATCCAAACGGGATAAAAACGGATGGAGCTTATTTTTGGAATATTTGGAAAATTCCGGAAGAAAAATCCACGCGAGACGGTGCCCACGGTGGCCACAAGGCAGGGGGCGCTCCCCTGACCCTCGTGGGCCACCCATAAGGCGGTTGATGCCCTTCTTCGGCCGCAAGAAAGCTAATTATTGGTAGAAAATCACGGCGAAGGTTTCGATCCAATCGGAGTTGCGGATCTCCATATATATACACAGAACGGTGAAAGGGCAGCAGAGGAGAACGCAGACACACAAAGAGACAGAGAGACAGATCCAATCTCGGAGGGGCTCTCACCCCTCCCATGCCATGGAGGCCAAGGACCATAGGGGAAACCCTTCTCCCATCTAGGGAGGAGGTCAAGGAAGAAGAAGACGAAGGGCCCCCCTCTCCCCTTCTCTTCCGGTGGCGCCAGAACGCTGCCATGGCCATCATCATCATCATCATCATCACCGCGATCTACTCCAACACCTCCACCATCTTCACCAACATCTCCATCACCTTCCCCCCTCTATCTACAGCGGTCCACCCTCCCGCAACCCGCTGTACCCTCTACTTGAACATGGTGCTTTATGCTTCATATTATTATCCAATGATGTGTTGCCATCCTATGATGTCTAAGTAGATTTTTGTTGTCCTAGCGGTGGTTGATGAATTGCTATGATTGATTTAATTTGCTTGTGGTTATGTTGCTGTCCTTTGGTGCCCATCATATGAGCGCGCGCGTGGATCACACCATAGGGTTAGTTGTATGTTGATAGGACTATGTATTGGAGGACAAGAGTGACAGAAGCTTCAACCTAGCATAGAAATTGATGCATACGGGATTGAAGGGGGACCAATATATCTTAATGCTATGGTTGGGTTTTACCTTAATGAACGTTAGTAGTTGCGGATGCTTGCTAATAGTTCCAATCATAAGTGCATAGAATTCCAAGTTAGGGATGACATGCTAGCAGTGGCCTCTCCCACATAATACTTGCTATCGGTCTAGTAAAGTAGTCAATTGCTTAGGGGCAATTTCGCAACTCCTAACACCACTTTTCCACACTCGCTATATTTACTTTATTGCTTCTTTAGCTAAACAGTCCCTACTTTTTATTTACGTAATCTTTATTATCTTGCAAACCTATCCAACAACACCTACAAAGTACTTCTAGCTTCATACTTGTTCTAGGTAAAGCGAACATCAAGCGTGCGTAGAGTTGTATTGGTGGTCGATAGAACTTGAGGGAATATTTGTTCTGCCTTTAGCTCCTCGTTGGGTTCGACACTCTTACTTATCGAAAACTGTTGCGATCCCCTATACTTGTGGGTTATGAAGACCTTTTTCTGGCGCCGTTGCCGGGAAGCAATAGCGTGGGGTGAATATTCTCGTGTGTGCTTGTTTGCTTTATCACTAAGTAATTTTGATTTGCTGTTCTTAGTTGTTCTTTATCTTTAGTTATGGACATGGAACACGAAATACCAAATTTTTTTGGTGTACTTGCTACTCATGGAGATGGGGAACCTCCTAAAACCCTCGATGCTGGTTATGTGAAGGATATTATGTACTACTTTAATAATCCTGAGAAAACCCCATTCAATTATGTAATGGGAGTAACGTTGGATCAACGTGAATACTTTAGGGATTACCGCTTGACACAAAAAGGGAAACTATTATGGGATCAAATTCATATATTAAATTGGTATGCTAGGCAACTATGCTTGAGATATGATTATACTTGTTGCTCTAGGATGAAGGCTCCACACCTTCCCTTTTATGCGAATTTAATGATAATAAAACCTTAGCTTCTTATTCTAATGGTATATATGATTACTATGATGTGGAACAAATAGAAGAATTTGTTGCTTTTATGGGTGCTTCTGAAATTGAATCTATGTTTAAAGAGTTTGAAGATTTTGATGATGATGTTTATAGGCCTGAAAATTTAGCTATCTTAAAAATATTGCTATGATAATTATGAATATAATTCCTATATTAATGTGCTTATTGAGAAAGTCTCGCTGTCCAAGAAGAGACTAATATTTTGCAGGAATCTATGGAAGAAGAAGTTGATGAAACTGTGAGCTCATTGGATGAAAAAGATGAGGAGGAGAGCGAAGAACAAAAGGAGGAAGAGCAGATTAGCTACCCGTGCCCACCTTCTAATGATAGTAACCCTTCAACTCATACATTGTTTAATTTCCCTTCGTGCTTACCGAAGGATGATTGCTATGATGATTGTTATGACCCCGTTGATTCTCTTGAAATATCCCTTTTTGATGACGCTTGCTATGCTTGTGGCCAAGATGCCAATATGAATTATGCTTATGGATATGAACTTGCTATAGTTCCTTATGTTAAACATGAAATTGTTGCTATTGCACCCACACATGATAGTCCTATTATCTTTTTGAATTCTCCCGACTACACTATATCGGAGAAGTTTGCACTTATTAAGGATTATATTGATGGGTTTCCTTTTACCGTTGCACATGATGATTTTGATGAATATCATATGCATGTGCTTGCTGCTCCTACTTGCAATTATTATGAGAGAGGAACTATATCTCCACCTCTCTATGTTCCCAATATGATAAAATTGCAAGAAACTGCTTATGCTATGCATTGGCCTTTACTATGTGTGCATGAATTGTTCTTTTATGACATGCCGATGCATAGAAAGAGAGTTAGACTTCATTGTTACATGATATATGTTGCTTTGTGCTCACTACTAAATCACAAATCATTGTTAATTAAAATTGTCTTTGATATACCTTGGGATCCGGGTGGATTCATTACTTGAGCACTATATGCCTAGCTTAATGGCTTTAAAGAAAGCGCTGCCAGGGAGACAACCTGGAAGTTTTAGAGATTCATTTATTTCTGTCGAGTGCTTTCATATAGTTTAAAAACAAAAAGAAAGAAATAGGGGAACCCAAAACTTTTTCAAAAAGGAAAGTGAAAGTGAGAAAGACAAACATTGTTGAAGTGGGAGAGCTCCTTGAACTTTGTTCATGATCACGGCAACTTTGTGAATCTTGATTATAGAAACTTTTCAACAAAAATAATTATCCCCTTGTACAATTCCATTGTATT
This sequence comes from Triticum dicoccoides, assembly GCF_002162155.2. Classification (NCBI taxonomy): domain Eukaryota; kingdom Viridiplantae; phylum Streptophyta; class Magnoliopsida; order Poales; family Poaceae; genus Triticum; species Triticum dicoccoides. The sequence goes on along the minus strand of NC_041392.1, from coordinate 329,273,143 downwards.
GTAAAAATAATGTGCCAAGGTTTGCCTTTAGGATGTTTACATTTGCTTGATGGTCTGTATGGTGCAGGACAGAAACTTTGGCTGTAGTGCTCGATTTTTCATTTTTATATGGAACATCAAATGGTTCTGATTATTTTTGCACTGTCTTTCTATACAAAGTTTTTATTTTTCCTAATTTTGGCAGAATGTTTCAAGTATCAGAAGTATGGTTAATGTTCAGATTATTACAGACTGTTCTGTTTTAGTCAGATTCTGTTTTTGATGCATAGTTTGCTTGTTTTGATGAAAATATCAATTTATATTAGTGGATTAAGCCATGGAAAAGTTATATTACAGTAGACACAATGCAAAAACAAAATATGAATTGGTTTGCAACAGTACTTAGAGTAGTGATTTTCTTTATTATACTAACAGATCTTACTGAGTTTTCTGTTGAAGTTTTGTGTGGATGAAGTGTTCGATGATCGAGAAGGTCTCGATGTGAGAAGAAGGAAGAGAGGCAAGAGCTCAAGCTTAGGTATGCCCGAGGCACCCCAAGTAAATATTCAAGGAGACTCAAGCATCTAAGCTTGGGGATGCCCTGAAAGGCATCCCCTCTTTCTTCAACAAGTATCGGTATGTTTTCGGATTCATTTCGTTCATGCGATATGTGCAATCTTGGAGCGTCTTTGGCATTTAGTTTTCATTTTTCTTTTATGCACCATGATGGTATGAGGCAGTCCTTGGTTGATTTGTAGAATTCTCTTTGCACTTCACTTATATCTTTTGAGTATGGCTTTATAGAATGATTCATGTGCTTCACTTATATCATTTGAAGTTTGGATTGCCTGTTTCTCTTTACATAGACAACCGCCATTTGTAGAATGCTCTTTTGCTTCACTTATATTTGTTAGAGCATGGGCATATATTTTGTAGAAAGAATGAAACTCTCTTGCTTCACTTATATCTATTTAGAGAGATGACATGAATTGGTCATTCACATGGTTAGTCATAAAATCCTACATAAAACTTGTAGATCGCTGAATATGATATGTTTGATTCCTTGCAATAGTTTTGCGATATAAAGATGGTGATATTAGAGTCATGCTAGTGGGTAGTTGTGGTTTAGTAGAAATACTTGTGTTAAGGTTTGTGATTCCTGTAGCATGCACGTATGGTGAACCGTTATGTAACGAAGTTAGAGCATGAGGTATTTATTGATTGTCTTCCTTATGAGTGGCGGTCGGGGACGAGCGATGGTCTTTTCCTACCAATCTATCCCCCTAGGGGCATGCGTAGTAGTACTTTGCTTCGAGGGCTAATAAACTTTTGCAATAAGTATGTGAGTTCTTTATGACTAATGTTGAGTCCATGGATTATACACACTCTCACCCTTCCATCATTGCTAGCCTCTTCGGTACCGTGCATTGCCCTTTCTCACCTCGAGAGTTGGTGCAAACTTCGCCGGTACCATCAACCCACAATATACCTTCCTCAAAACAGCCACCATACCTACCTATCATGGCATTTCCATAGCCATTCCGATATATATTGCCATGCAACTTCCATCATCATCATATACATGACTTGAGCATTCATTGTCATATTGCTTTGCATGATCGTAAGATAGCTAGCCTGATGTTTTCATGGCTTGTCCGTTGATGTCATTGCTACGCTAGATCATTGCACATCCCTGTACACCGCCAGAGGCATTCATATAGAGTCATATCTTTGTTCTAGATATCGAGTTGTAATATTGAGTTGTATGTAAATAAAAGTGTGATGATCATCATTATTAGAGCATTGTCCCAGTGAGGAAAGGATGATGGAGACTATGATTCCCCCACAAGTCGGGATGAGACTCCGGACGAAAAAAAGAGAAAGGCCATAAAAAAAGAAGGCCCCAAAAAAATAATGAGAGAAAAAGAGAGAAGGGACAATGCTACTATCCTTTTGCCACACTTGTGCTTCAAAGTAGCACCATGTTCTTCATATAGAGAGTCTCTTGAGTTATCACTTTCATATACTAGTGGGAATTTTCATTATAGAACTTGGCTTGTATATTCCAATGATGGGCTTCCTCAAATGACCTAGGTCTTCATGAGCAAGCAAGTTGGATGCACACCCACTTAGTTTCAGTTTGAGCTTTCATATACTTATAGCTCTAGTGCATCCGTTGCATGCCAATCCCTACTCACTCACATTGATATCTATTGATGGGCATCTCCATAGCCCATTGATATGCCTAGGTGATGTGAGACTATCTTCTCCTTTTTGTCTTCTCCACAACCACCATTCTATTCCACCTATAGTGCTATATCCACGGCTCACGCTCATGTAATTCGCGAGGGTTGAAAATGCTGAAGCGTGTTAAAAAGTATGAACCAATTGCTCGTCTTGTCATCGGGGTTGTGCATGATGTGAATATTTTGTGTGGTGAAGATGGAGCATAGCCAGACTATATGATTTTGTAGGGATAACTTTCTTTGGCCTTGTTATTTTGAAAAGACATGATTGCTTTATTAGTGGGCTTGAAGTATTATTGTTTTTATGTCAAATGATAGACTATTGCTTTGAATCACTCGTATCTTAATAATCATGCCATGATTAGATATGTGATCAAGATTATGCTAGGTAGCATTCCACATCAATTTTTTTTTATCATTTACCTACTTGAGGACGAGCAGGAATTAAGCTTGGGGATGCTGATACATCTCCGTCGTATCTATGATTTTTGATTGTTCCATGCCAATATTCTACAACTTTCATATACTTTTGGCAACTTTTTATATTATTTTTTGGGACTAAGCTTATTTTTGGAATAAAAACGGTTGGAGCTTATCTTTGGGATAAAAACGGACGGAGCTTATTTTTGGAATATTTGGAAAATTCCGGAAGAAAAATCCACGTGAGACGGTGCCCGAGGTGGCCACGAGGTAGGGGGGCGCGCCTGCCCCCCTGGGCGGCCCCTAACCCTCATGGGCCACCCATAAGGCGGTTGATGCCCTTCTTCGGCCGCAAGAAAGCTAATTTTTGGTAAAAAATCATGGCGAAGGTTTCGGTCCAATCGGAGTTACGGATCTCCATATATATAAGAAACAGTGAAAGGGTAGCAGAGGAGAACGCAGACACAGAGAGAGACAGAGAGACAGATCCAATCTCCGAGGGGCTCTCGCCCCTCCCATGCCATGGAGGCTAAGGACCAGAGGGGAAACCCTTCTCCCATCTAGGGAGGAGGTCAAGGAAGAAGAATACGAAGGGGCCCCCTCTCCCCTTCTCTTCCGGTGGCGCCGAAACGCTGTCGTGGCCATCATCATCATCATCATCACCGCGATCTACTCCAACACCTCCGCCATCTTCACCAACATCTCCATCACCTTCCCCCCTCTATCTACAGAGGTCCACTCTCCCGCAACCCGATGTACCCTCTACTTGAACATGGTGCTTTATGCTTCATATTATTATCCAATGATGTGTTGCCATCCTATGATGTCTGAGTAGATTTTCGTTGTCCTAGCGGTGGTTGATGAATTGCTATGATTGATTTAATTTGATTGTGGTTATGTTTTTGTCCTTTGGTGCCCATCATATGAGCGTGCGCGTGGATCACACCATAGGGTTAGTTGTATGTTGACAGGACTATGTATTGGAGGGCAAGAGTGACAGAAGCTTCAACCTAGCATAGAAATTGATGCATACGGGTTTGAAGGGGGACCAATATATCTTAATGCTATGGTTGGGTTTTACCTTAATGAACTTTAGTAGTTGCGGATGCTTGCTAATAGTTCCAATCATAAGTGCATAGAATTCCAAGTCAGGGATGACATGCTAGCAGTGGCATCTCCCACATAATACTTGCTATCGGTCTAGTAAAGTAGTCAATTGCTTAGGGGCAATTTCGCAACTCCTACCACCACTTTTCCACACTCGCTATATTTACTTTATTGCTTCTTTATCTAAACAACCCCTACTTTTTATTTATGTAATCTTTATTATCTTGCAAACCTGTCCAACAACACCTAAAAAGTACTACTAGCTTCATACTTGTTCTAGGTAAAGCGAACATCAAGCGTGCGTAGAGTTGTATTGGTGGTCGATAGAACTTGAGGGAATATTTGTTCTGCCTTTAGCTCCTCGTTGGGTTCAACACTCTTACTTATCGAAAACTATTGCGATTCCCTATACTTGTGGTTATCATGCGTCTTCCTTCTTTTTTGGGGGTGATAATCCTCCTTCCTCTTTTGCTCCTGTGTTTCTTATTTTGCTTCGGGTGTTTGGCCACACGTGTCACCTTCTCTGCGAGGCATGAATAGAACAATGCTAAAAATGAGATGACTAGCAAATTAGATCATTCTTTATAGCCAATAAAACAATGCCTCTTGCTAGTAATATATAATAAGAGTAGAGGATATGGCACTAGGCTGCTGTGTTTCGTGCTCCTCCATCGTACTCCAGTGGAAAACTTGAGTATACCGCACGATTCTTTGCTCCTCCTCAGGTCGTCGACACATTTATACGAGCAATCAAATCACAAGGCCCCGCCTTCCAGCAGTAATGAGCTGTCAAATCACAAAGGCCCTCGCCTCTCGTGAAAAGGACCAAGCTAGACTGCCCCGCCCTCTAGCCTTTTAAAAATGTATACATTTGTACAGTAGTAGTATCAATGGATTGCGCCATGGAGCAAAACTAACAAGATGTAATTAAAGAAAAAAATGTGGTACATATAGAGAGCCCTCGTCGCCAAATTATGCATATACTATATGACACTACCCACTATGAAGGTACTAGTAACATAGACTAGTAACTAGTCTATGCTACTCTCCACTATGACCAGCCAAAGTCGAGGCGCGGATACCAACGAGGGCCTGGTTGTGTCTATACTTGGACAACTCACCCGACTACATGCGCACTAGGCAGACGAAGCTCATGTCGTGTTAGTGCCGTGTGCGGCCCGCACATTAACCAAAACCTCGCGCCTCCATCTTAGCCTCCACATTGTAAACTTCTCAATCTCAAGGCCAAGGAGCAATGTGAAACCTGTTATAGAGCCAATCGGATGGTTGAGAACACTACAATTCGTAGCTACGGATGTGTGTGTGAGAGAGGACGAGTGCGTGTGTGCACCTCTTCTCAGAGTACAACTGTATGTGGGTGGCATCGACCCAGGGAGCAATGATGGTGCGTGCGAGAAGTCCTGAGAGATAGGTGTAATGCGTCTGAAAAAGACCAGTCTATGAAGGTCAAGCGTAACATATGTATCCGACAGTGCCAGTTTTTGCACGTACACACCAGTAGAAAAAGAACTAGTACCATGGCATATGATACACCACGGCCGAGAAAACGTGCCGACGTTACTCCATCCAGGAATAGTGCCGCACTTCGAAACTAGAACCGTCAATAAATTTTGAGCGCATCTCGTCACATTCCAAATTACTACTACTACCACGCTATATTTAATTGCAAACCTATTCACACCGATCACAACCTAAACGGTTTCCCACTTAGGAGCATATTAGTAGTACTCGGTTATAAATACTACTATGCTAAGATGACTACACATTCCTCCTCAACTCCTCATCCACAAAAAACAATCAAGTCAATCAAGCCATAGCCAGCGTGAGTTCTGGGTCGAGAGATTTCCACGAGGGAGAGGTGAGCATGGAAGAGGAAGCACGAGAGATGTCCTGCCTCGCTGCGAAAGCAGCTGACATGTCCAGTCGCGCAACAGTAGCAACATAGAGGTCTTGCCGCACCGCAGAAGCAGCACTGAGGTCCCGCCGCACCGTCGATGTAGCAGACTGGTCCGGCCACGCCGCGGAAGCAGCAGAGATGTCCCTCCGCGCCACCGAAGCAGCAGGGAGGTCCCGCCGTGCCGCGGAGGCCTGGGAAAATTTCTCGCGGGCAGGCGAGGACTCTTACAGGCGCATGCATGCGATAGTCCATAGCCAGATGGATCAGATCTCCTGCTGGGCGAGGATGCAGGACAAGGCTACCAGCATCATCTGACAACTAGGGGAGGGCAATGCGAAGCTCCGGGGCGAGCGTGACCTACTAAGGGCGAAGATCACCGGAAGGGCAAAGCAGGAGGAGGAGACTGCTGCCTTATTGTAGAGGACGGGCGTCATAATCAAGAAACTTATGGACGAGAATGCCATGCTCTGCATCAAGCGCAAAAGACTGGTGGAGGAATCCACGGATGCTGCCAAGCAGCGTATTAAGGACATGAAACTGATGAAAGAGATCATCGCCCGCCGCGAGAACTAGTCTCCGCGACCTGCAACGCATAAATAAAGTAGAGATCAGCGAGCCAGATTGTTGTATGTGTCTTCCTTCTTCTTTTGCCCTTGTGTATTTCGGGCGTAGCCGCAAGTGGCTTTTTAATTATCTTCCTAATTATGTAAGACAATTATTATCCACTCTCGTCATCCTTATATATATTCATCAGTCTTGCTATAAGTCGCAGTAGATGCTATATAGGTCCGTCGGATCCTACATCAAGATCCGTGCAAAATTTTCTTTTTAGATTTTCTTTTCTCTCTCTTAAATCTCAGTCGAGTGAGACATTGCCATGCCATTAAATAGAGGCTCGGGCACCATTAATGGAGACCTTGGGAGAGAGATGGATGGCAGATGGAGGTCAAAGGGCTTGCACGCCTCCCGTACTCAAATAGCTACCCTGCACGGCGCTTCCTAGCTAATAAAAAAAGGGACGCGTGGCGACACGTAAATGGTAAATAGAACGCCCACGGTTTCAATAATACTTGTGTTTCCGATTGTAATGTGACAACACTTGTTCCAAAATGACTTTGTTGATTGTTAATGTGTGCGCCTTCACAAATCGGACAGCAAAATTACCACAACATGTTGGTGCCATGTCATGACACCAAGCCAAGTTTCATGATTTTCATGTGTGTTTCGGATTTACAGGAATTAAAAAACCAAGTTTCTCAATGTTTCTAGCCGAGCCATGATGCCCAGATATTGGAATTTAATTCCCATTTCTGGCATGGGACCTAGAAATTTACCCGAGGACAGACATGTGATTTTTCAACTAGCTTTGGTGCACTGGAGAATGTGCTTGTATTTAAAATTTGAAATATGCACACAAAGGTGACACGTTCCCTCTCAAAACCATGAGCCTTCTTGAGAGAAGCTCCGGTTTGCAAGAAACTTGTACCAAAACTTGTTCCTATTCTAATTTTTTTACCATAGCATGGTAGTACCATGACATGACACCATGCCAAGTTTCATGATTTTCAGACGTGTTATGGATTTACAAGAATTTTAAAACCAAGCTTCTCAATGTTCTCGGCCGAACCATGAAGCCCAGATGTTTCAATTTCATTCCCATTTCTTGCATGTGACCTAGAAATTCACCCGAGGACACACATGTAATTTCTCAATCAACTTTGGTGCACAGGAGCATGTGCTTGTAGTTCAAATTTGAATTATGCACATTAAATGACCAGAAACTCAATTAATGTATAAAAAAGGCCAAACGAACCCGGAATAATTCCAAAATTTAACAGGGCACTCATATAGTTCTATGTTGCCTCTGTAAAGAAAATCTGGGGGGAGGAAGCGTATATTAGAAATACCATTAGACATTATTATTTTCACGTCAAACCCGTGAGCATGTTACATGACAAAAATAAGCTGATTCTCAGAATGATAAGTTAAAGGTCTCCAGCACAACACACCCCTCAAATAAAATAAGCACCCTAGAATTCTTTGACAAAACTAAGCACCCTGAAATTCTTTGACAACTAAACTGCTGGCTATATGATGTTGGCCATATATATTGTATGTATATAATGTGAAGAAACAAGAGGTAGTACTATACCAACTAAAAGATGAAATGTATGAAATATAACAAGAAGAAACATAACATAGTTCTGCTGGGGGCTCAGCACAACACACCCCTCAAATAAAACTAAGCACACTTGAAATTAAACTAAGCAACTAATCCGGTAGACACTGCATTAGAACCACCATGAGCAACGACATTGCCACCTTACTCGGACTCCTCATCCACGTCCTCGACTTCGTCCCTATCCCTCTTCCTCTTGGACGATACTTCTTTGCTTGAACTGCACACTTGGCTCTTGCTCTTCACCCAACCCTTGTAGATATTGAAACAAAGGTAGCCATCCATTGTAGCATAGTGGATGTGGTCTATATCTAGTACATTCCACTCCCATGCATGATGAAACTTGAACGGAGGTTTCTTCAGTGTACCGTACGAAGGATGAACCATGGCTCCTGCCAGGGTCAGCATTGAAGGATGATCACGGGAGGGCACCATCCCTTTCTTTTGGAGGTCGAAGGGGTTGCCTACAACGAGGCCTATCCGACCCAGGATTTCCTTGTCGTTCCTAAAGTCTAATGAATTTGACTCGGCCGTCCTTAAGGAAATTCTTAAAATCCTGGCACTCAACGTTGGCATGGCATATGTGGTAGACCAAGCATAAGTCATGCACACGAACCTGGATCACGGTGGGCTTCTTCTTCTCTGCCTCCTTTAGATTCTTCTCACTTCCCAGGAATGTGGTGTACTCAACATCTAGCCCAGCGACCCACTCATCATTTGAGTTTTTGAACATGCGTTTGAAGCGAGCAAGGCATTCTTTCACCGTTGCAGAAGAACGAGTGTAGATGACGTCGAACTCATCACCGGTGATGGTTCTAACCTTGTACTCACCGCCGAGCATGGAGATTTGGGACACCATAGATTTGGGAGGAGGGTTAGGATTAGTGGAACTGCCGTAATGTGAAAGGACGGGACGACTAGGAGCGGTTTATCGATTGTAAAAATGTCGAGTGGGGGGCGCGTGTGAATGGCAGGGTAGTGGCTTGCATGGTGGATAAATGCATTCATGCACAGTACTATGGGGGCCCAATTAGATGTCATGTCTACTCGACGCCCAGTTAAATGGCTTTCGATGTCATGTCAAGCGTCGGGAAAATTACAGGTGATACGAAGCTTTCCATTCTCCCATGATACGGGCTTTCGAGAGCCCTTGGACCTGAGATCGAACGGTTGCATGGCGTGATTCTAGACCTATGGGTGAATATCCTATCCTGGAGGGCTATTCTACAAATTTTCAGCAACTTAGCATGCGACCGTTCGATCTTAGACCCAAGGGCTGCCAGCAGCCCGTATCATGGTCGCGCCTACCACGACCGTCGCCTCGCTCGCACGGCCGTGCCCTTAGAGATTTAACATGGTGCGTTAGGCTATCTGATGTTGGCATGTCATACATAGTCATCACTTAGTCACTCATACAACAAGGTTAGCTATAAGGTTGGCTATAAGAGTATTTTTTGTTTACTTCTCTCTATCTCTTTCTTCGTAGTATTTATTGCATTTTCCAAGGAGTGAGCTCTTCCAATGAAATGGTGCTTAGATGAGGTGCTATGGGCATTAAATGGCTTAGCAACTCAAGTCCCCAATGCATAGATGCTTAGTTTTTTGTTTCTAAGTTTGCTTCATCTAGGTACATGCGCTTATCATTGTTTCTTCCTGGGGTCACCAAACTAGTCTGTCTCTTCTTAATTAACTTGCCACATCAGACTTTATGTCTATGTGGTAGGCTTAGAACCTGTAGGATCAAGTACAGTAGTGGGCTATAAGCCCGCTTTACATGGCATTTTTGCATATCTGGGGCAAAGAGGTAAGGAAACAGTGGAGGAGTGGGCTCTCAAGCAAGAGCCAGCCTCTACATGGTGGAGCATCGGGAGAGGCACCTGTATGGAGGTGGTTAGGAATCGGGAGACTCAAGCCGGTCGTAGTGCTGTAGTTAAAATGATAATGGCAAGTCAAATCATCGGGCCCCACCTGTCCAGCAGTAACTCACTGTCAAATCACACAGCCCTACGTTTGCAGCAGCCAAATCCCTCATCTTCTCACGTCTCTGTCGAACCGACTAGGAGGAACTGCCCCGCCTAACGCGTGGGAAAAGCCCCTCCCTCAACTTTTAAATACTTCCTCCATTCCGAAATATTTGTCTTTCTAGACATTTCAAATGGACTACCACACATGGATGTATGTAGACATATTTTAGAGTGTAGATTCACTCATTTTTCTCCATATGTAGTCACTTGTTAAAATATCTAGAAAGACAAATATTTAGGAACGGAGGGAATAGTACAGTATACTAATTTTGTATCCATGGATTGCGCCATGGAGCAAAGCCTCAAGAAAACGACGGTACACATGTACGGAGTATACAGCACGCCCGTCGCGTTCGCGTCGCACCCCAGACGGTCGGTCTGTCGGTCTGGCACGCTGCTCTCCAAATGGAACACGTGTCATATTGCATTTGCACACACAAGTGGGACCGCAATTGAGAACCGACCATAGGCACACTCCCCGACCCTACAAGTCGGGTGAGTTAATAGAAGTAGTACCTATGTTGGTACCTGGACGATCCCTGCAAGACACGGAAGATCAGTTCGTCCATGCATATGACCAGACTCTAGCAGACATGCCTGGATTGGCTATCGTCTACATATCGTGCAGGTTGTGTTGTACATGGCTGTAGTTCTGGTGAGAAATCTCAAAAAAGGTTTCTTGTCATCTGGCAAAATTAGGTGTCATGTGCTTCGGATCACTGCGAGGGTTAAACAACGACAACTGAGTTGGGCTAGTCATTGGGGGCACATGCAAGAAGACTACTCGGCTGCCATCTAGGTCAAGCCGGCTATGTTAATTAGGACATCTATCGATAAACCCCTTTTCTATGAGTTTATCTTTAATTTGAGCTTTGATCCTCATCTAGTTTGTCCGTCTGGATTCATCTTGTCTCCTTTGGGCAGTGAGGTTATGATTTCTTGTCATGTGGCATTTTTTCGTGTTATATGTTATAATCCGGTGCTTCAGATCAAAAATACGACAACTGCGCCTCCGAGGCACGTGCATGAAGACTTCTCGACAGTCATTGCCGAGGTCAAGCCGGCTTCGGTTGGTAGACAAAAGAAAACTAGTACTCCACTATATAGGCAGGAGCCTCCGCGCTTGCTTGCTAGTGTTGCTCTCTTCACACTGTCTCGTCCTCTCCAGATCTAAACACGACAGTGGTGGCCACACTCTCTCTCTACTCACCGCTGGTCACAGATCCAGCCGGATCCTCTCCACCGGGGAAGGTGAGAAGGTGCAATGTTCACATGGTCGTCCTCGGTGACGTCTCTTACCCACTGCCGGCGTGTCCCGACCAGTGTGCCTTGTCGTTCTCTCCCAAGCATCGATCGTGAGGGAGGGCCTCCCACCCCTTCTTCCTCGCTGCCATAGTGTGGGCAGATCCGGCCTCCCGCCGCCCACCTAGCGACATCCCGATGACCCTCAGGTATAACTTCCTTTGAAACCGGCCTTGATCTACTTCCCGAGCTCCTGACGTCGCTGCATTTGTATCTTTTACTATTTCTCAGCCCCCCTCGTGTAGATAGGATCGATCGGCTATTTGAAAACCACCTATTTTTTTTACTGTTAAGAGGTAAAACTAGTTCATGCATTCGAATCTAGTAGTACTTGGTTCAAACAAGGAAGAAAGGGGGTGGGGGGTGGGGGAAGATTTGTTACTTGAATCTAGGACTTGGTCGAAACAGGAAATAATGGGGGCGAAAAGTAGGAGAGATTGGCTATCCAACTGGTCTCTAGGTCTAATAAGGAAATAAAGGGAACATAGTACAAACTCAATATAAACCTGATCTATTGGTTGAAAAAGGAAAGAAAGTGGGGACTGGGGGACAAGTCAATAAAGTAAGTCCAACACTAGATTTGCTAGCCTCACACAGTATAAGGTGGCTATATACCGAACAAAAATGGGACCAACCCAGATATCCTCTTCTGGTGTTTGTTGCCCCGAGCCGCTCTTATGTAATGCCACTGGTAAAATGTAGTAGTCGCATTGTTAAAAGCAAGGACACGTTAAACCAATGTTGTTTTCAATGTAATGCCTCCAGTAATATGAATCAATGGCACTTTTTTTCATGTCCTGCTAAATTTCCCATTAAGATAAGTTGCTTCGTTTCATTAGAGATGCAACTGCCCTGGTCTGCCTACTCTCCAGGAGCTTCATGACCAACCTTGATGTTGCTCAATTTTATTGCAACTAATGAAGAAGAAGCTCTGTGGGTTTCATTTTCTGATGGAAATGGAACCGGGGCTGGAGCCCTTTTCTTAGAAAAAAGAAGAAGAAGCTGCTAGCTCATGGGACATTGCTTCATTTTAGGTGAACTGCACCTAAAGGTCCCATGAATTGAATCATCCATGTTGGTGACTGGTGTCATCCCTTCTACGATGGCGTTGATTGCAGATATGGTTCCCATCACGAGGTATGTTCCTTTTTGGTCTGTCCGTTTGCCAAAGATCCTGCATGTTGATCCTGCTCTTGTGCTACTGTTTTGGCACTGCCATGATAAAGCAGTAATGTTATTATTTTGCACCTGAATCTAGTGGCACTATTAATTTGAGGCAATGTTTTGGCACCGCTAGTGCCACTGTTTTTTTAGATATCGAAAGAGGGGGTTCCCTCCGATTTCATTAAAGAAACCCAACCGTAGAGAACCATTATCCGACAACATCTCAGTGTAAACGGGCAGTTATGCAACTACTACTAGAACGGACTGAGTATTAGCAGGAGACAAGTTCTCCACATAAGCTAGGCAGGTAGGGGGACGCAGCACTAGCTCGACCAAGTTTGGATTACAACCCAAATGCTACCACAGAAACATCAGGGGGAAGATAGGGACTGAAAGAGCCAGCTTCAACATCCCAGTCTAAGCACCCCCAGCCTTCATCCTTGCGACGCATGGTACACCTCGTTTGCCACATGCTCGACCCTAGTGTCACTGATAAAATGAAGTAATAATACAGTTAAAATATAGCGAGTGTCCTCTCTATCATTTCATTTCCAATGTAGATAAAGAAAGTGCTTCTCTTGGTTAATGTATGTTTCATCAACTAGTCCCATTGTTAATGTTTAAGCGTTTCTGCAAACTGGGGTGCTTAATTTTAGTTGATCTGCACAAAAATAGAGATTTGAATGTCTCAAGGCCCCTCCTTGTACTACCGCTGTACACTGATGTTCATCACTGGCAGAAGGTGTATCAGGGAGACTTGGGTCGATTTCCAGTATGATGTAATATTTTCTTCTGTTTATTAGTGTATGTTTCATCAACTAGTGCCACTATAATGTAATCACGCCTTTTCATTATCTGTGCAAACAGGGTTATTTAGCTGCATTTTGGTGGAACTGCACAAATATACGGATGGAACCGGCATATATGCAGAGTGCGAGGTGCCAAGTAAAAATTACCAACAACAACCCTACTCCATCTGAGCATTGGCATCCACCACCATCAGTGGGATGTGTGGCGCTCACTGTGGACGGATCTTTCTCGGCAGCAAATCCTCTCACCAAATACTAGTAGCTTAGACTTAAAAAATACTAGTAGCTTATATTGGCAGTTTTCTAGGGGTGTACTCTTTTCTGAAAGAAGCACCAATCTATTTTTCTTTATTTGTACACAGTGTCACAACTTTGACCCAAAGGTCCAGAGCTATTTTAGGATGATTGGCATAGTACTCGGAGACTGATTGTAAGCATGATTTTTATTAGTTGTCACACTGATTGTAAGCATGAGAAGATGGAAGATTAGGTTAGTGCGAATCTTACCTTAAACCCTACCGACGCCGTTGAAACGAGGCGAGCGTCGAGGGAACTGTGGAGAACGGCGGGGAAGCGATGTCGCGCCATCCGGCCTCCTCTTGCGGTGGGAGAACGAATACTCTTGTGGCTCCGGCTAGCTCTGCACCCTCACGAATGGCACACCATACTCGATCGATTCATTATCCTCTGGGTGCTCAACCTTCAACCTATACGCCCACCACCTCCGCCTGACTTTTGCCTCGGGCGAATCTGTCTGCTCCATCGCCCAGAGGAGATACTCGATGAACTCGAAGGACTGTGGCGTGACTGCCGCCGAGGAGTACATCACCTCCCTCATCGCGTCATCTCGCTCTTTCACATACATTGCCACATGGCCCTCACTGTCCTCGAAATCTCTCACTCATTGTCAAACCAAGTAAGGATCTCCTTCAACCTGGCTAACTTTGCCTGGTCGCTGCCGGCGATCAGCCTGATTCGCTGCTGCATCCCCTCCATAGATGTCCTTCTGAGTGGTCCGGTTCTAGCTTTGGAAGATGGGAGGAGAGGCGGTGGTCTTGCAATAGAGAAGAGGGAGAGGCGAGATGGTGGTTTTGGAATGGAGATGATGGAGAGGAGAGGGGGTGGTTTTGAAATGGAGAAGAGGGAGAGGTGAGACGGTGGTTTTGGAATGGAGATGATGGAGAGGAGAGGTTCCCCTGCCTTTCGGTCATTGACAGGTGATTCTAAGAGAAGAAACTGCAAGTTTCAATTTCAGATAAGAAACTCCAAGTTCAGTTTGAGATAAGAAACTGCAACTTTCAGAGGCAGAGCATTTATAGTAACACGGCCTTTTCAAACAATGTTAACATCATGCTGGAAGTTTTATTCATGGTCGAAACTGGAACTACCAGCCAGTTAACATCATGCTGATCAACATTCATGCATAGCACATCTTCATATGATGCACAGTCAAAAATATATGCTATTTTCAAGATACCCACACAATGTCGAGTGTGCAAAAAATAGAGAAAACAAGGGACGAAGTTTTGGCATGTGTTGGACGTGGTGTGCGTAGATGACAATTGGTACCCACATGTAAATAAAGGCAGAGGCAAAAATTTTGGCGATATTTTCTCTGCATATGTGGAATCGAACCCGGGCGAAACAGCTGTCGGGTAGTGTCACTCGGCCACTAGGCTAGTTCAGTTGTTTCATTACTAAGAAGGCACTTCCTCAGGTGGTCGGATCTTCTCCTGCGCCTTTGTGCGCTCGCCGCGACGCCGCTGTCTGCAGTTGTGAACATGCTGAACAAACGAGAGGAATCTGGAGAGGACTGTATGTGGAGAGGCGGACAGCTGGGACCCACCAGGTCTATGGCCGTACGCAAGCAAGTGCCTCATCAAAAAATAGTTCCTCCTAATGCTATACTGACGTTGGGGCCCACGGGTTTGTCAACATAGTTACATTTTTCTAGGTGCTTCAACATAGTTACTATAGGGGATAAATTCACAACGAAGCCGGGGAGCTGGCAGGTATCATTTATTATCACTGGGGCAGCAAGTATCAGCTGGGTTTTGGGATGCCCCGTCTAGGCATTCTTTTTTAACATGTGCAACCCACGACCTCGGATGGGAGGTCCATAGGCCTGTTTGTATTTTCTTGAGGGTCGTCATGTATCGACCGGCCTATGGACCTCCCATTCGAGGTTTTATTTTTCCTGAAACATCGGCAGCCCAATTTATGTATTTTGTTTTGATGAAAACGCAGAGGTCTATTCTATTTTTCTATATAGGAATAGGAACGCCTGGTCCAACTTATGTTTCCTTTCTAACTATATTATATATATTTAAATTATTTTATATGTTATTATATATTATTGTTATTGTCATCATATATTTAACAGATACTTACATATGTAAGAAAACAATATCCCACATCTTATTAACTTATAAAAATAATTACTTAACAATAAAATCCTGGATTTTTTTGGCAATGAAAATCCTGGTGATTGTGTACAAAAGCTTGGTAAGATTTAAGGACCAATGTAATAATAAATCAC
>NC_041392.1:329233985-329257101 GCF_002162155.2 Triticum dicoccoides | reverse complement strand
TATATATATATATATATATATATATATATATATATATATATATATATATATATATATATATATATATATATATAACAAAATGCTCAGCCCCTGTTTATTTTTGGTAACATTGCTGCGCCCACCCCCACATTATAATTATAATAAGCCCAGCAAAATCGTGTATTTCGAGAAAGTGCAAATGGCCTGTGATTTTTTTAGGAAAAACATAAATGGGCCGCATGGACGCTACATTATTTGTTAACCCAACCCAGCTAATGGACTGTAATTAAAAAAAGAGATCAAATGGACTGTAAATTCTACCCCGCAAAAAAAGACTGTAAATTCTGAAAAAATGGGTTGAAAACGTGCCACATTTTTGGAGGCTGAAATGTGGGCCAATAGGTCGAAGCCAATGCAAGTCGTTGTCAACTTAGTCAAAAAATGATTCTGACATCGTTAGCCATTGGATTTACATCCAACGACCGGCATCCATCTTCAATCTCTCGTCTTCTTCCTCCAGCGCCGCCGGGACCACCTGCTCCCGCCTCCACCCCTCAACACCTCCTGTTCTTCTCCACCGACTGCCGAACCACACCACACCAAAACCAGTTAACCCTCGTACACCTCTCCGTCTGCGACTCTACTCCCGCGTCTTCCCATCTCCGGCTCGTTGCTGTCCGGGGCCTCGCCGTCGTCCACCACCTTGGATGCGCTCTGCGCGGAGTGGTCAACGTGGTCAATGAACGACACCATCGGAAGTAGATTGTGCATGGAGAGGCTGATAGCTGGGTCCACGGCCGCACGCAAGGAAATGCCTCCTTATTATGTGCAAAATAATGATTCCTCCACCTGACAACTGGGACCCACCGAAAGGGCCTCCGTATTTCGCGAAAAATGTTCCCACCGCTAACAGGTTGGACCCACCAGCTATATCTTCGCACGCAAGGAAGTGCCTCCTTATTATGCACAAAAAAATGAAGACCCCCTGCTAGCTGGGACCCACCTTGGTGGGTAGCTGACTTGTGGGCCAAAAGTTGACGGGGATAGAGGGCTTTGTCAACTTAGTCAATATGAACGATTCTAGCTCCAGTGAGCGTACGATGTCCATCCAACAACCGTAGTGCTTCTTCAACCTCTGGTCTTCTTGCTCCAACCACCCAAAGAAGCGCCGGTCGTGCCTCGTGCTCCTGCCTCCCGTGGCCGGCTGCGATGCCGCGGAGGCCTCACCGCCCCCTACTATTCCCATCGCTGGCCAGGCCCTGCGGCGACGACAGCCTCACACCACAGCCGAACCAGTGAACCCTCGTACTCCTCTCGGCGCGGGCTTCCACTTCTATGTCTTCCCCGGCTCCGCGTCGTCCCCTTCCTAGGCCTCACCGTCGTCCATCGTCCTGGTGCTCTCGGCGCAGCGTGGTCAACGTGGTCAAGGAACGGCTTCCATCGGACCTGGAATATACGTGGAGAGGCTGACAGCTTGGTCCACGACCGCAGCAAGTAAGTGCCTCCTTATTACGCGCAAAATAATTATTCCTCCACCTGACAACGGGGACCCACCGGACGGGCCACCGTATTTCATGAAAAAAACATTTCTCCCTGACTGCTAGGACCCACCAGCTACATCTTCGCACGCAAGGAAGTGCTTCCGGGCAAAAAAAAATGATTCGCCCGCCTGACTGCTGGGACCCACCAGCTACATCTTCGCACGCAAGGAAGTGCTTGACAGTCCGGACCCACCTGGTCGAAGCATACGAAGCATTGTCATTCTGGTCGCGAACGTGTATGTACATACTGGTCGATGTAGAGGCGCACACGTGTCGTAGCAGAGGCGCGCACGTAGCATGTACACGTACGTACAACGGCCAGGGTGCAAGAAAGTAAATACGGCCACGTACATACATACGGGCGGGGTCACGAACACCTACTCACACGTATGTACGGCCAGGGCTCGTGTACATGGCTGAGTCGGAATGGAGAAACAGCGTCGTCGTCGTGTTCATGGGGAGCCAACCGGCTGAGTCGGAACGGAATGCGTCGTCATGTTCATCGGGAGGGCTTGGACGGAACAACCGATGGAAACAAGGCCTGGCGTACCGCAGAACGGAGGAAGGCCTTGTGTTCGACCGGCCACGGTAGAAATGGGATCCTGTTCATCGGGAGGGGTCTGGTGTACCGCAAAACGGAGGAAACGGACCTCCTACGGTCGAAATGGGGGTCCTGTTGATCGGGAGGGGTGTGGCGTACTGCAAAACGGAGGAAACGGACTTGTGTTCGAGCGCTACGGTCGAAACGGGGGTCCTGTTCATCGGGAGGGGTGTGGCGTACCGCAAAACAGGACTCGACGGGATACTATTCATCTCCATCGTTGGCCCCCTCCAGCCTCCACGGGCTACTGTTCATCCACCGTCGACCTCCTCCAGCCTCCACCTGCGACTGTTCATCCATGGGCTCTTCATCCAACCTCCACCGCGCGCTACTCCACCATCTACTGTTCAACCAACCCTCTCCACAGGCTCCTGTTCAACCACCCCTCCACGGGCTACTGTTCATCCATCCCTCCACCGTCTACTGTTCATCCTGCCCTCCACGAGGTGGTCCTATTCATCCAACCCTGCACGGGGTCCTGTTCATCCAGCCCCAACCGGCTCGATCGATCGGGGTCCTGTTCATCTAGAGGCAACACCACGGGGTCCTGTTCATCCACCCCCACCAGGAACTGTTCATCCAAACCCCCCAGCAACGCTCACTATTCATCCAGAGGCAGCATCGATAGTTAGCAGCAGTAGCGAAGGAATCGCTCGATCGGTTTCAGTTAACAGCCATCGAACGGTCGCTCGGGTTCAGTAACACGTAGCCTACAGTGCAATCGCTCGGGTTCAGTTAGAGCCCAACGCCTTGCTCGAGTTCAGTTAGAGCCCAACGCCTCGCACCCACGCACGTGTGTGTATGAGAGAAACACGCATCTCTCGGCCCCGACCACCCACCATAACCGAGAACACCCCGATATTTTCCTCGCCCTCGCTTCTACCACGGTTTTTTCCGTCATGGACAGTCCAAAGAATGTCATGCAGCTGCGGCTCCGGCCCGCCCAGGATGAAAAGCCCATTTTCTATCATGATTTTTTGTCATAGAAGTAGGACCCCACCACATCTATGATGATACCGTGTTTTGTCACAATTATTTTCATAGAAGTGTCATAAGTATGACAAAACTTTTTTTCATTTGGCCCAAAATGTCACGGATGTGTCTTTTTTTGTAGTGCAGGCCACTGGTGGAGCCACGCCCTGGGCCGCAGGCAGCCAAGTCTGGGTACCCCCGTTCCCAGGACGCTGATAGTAGCCCTCGGGCCCAAGGCGCGCTCGGGATTGGCTTCACGGCGAAGCCAAGGGTCAAGTGCGGAGCGCTGCAGGCGCTAACAGCTTGCGGCCTTGATTGGCGCATGGCGATTGACGGGTCGTGGGCGTCTCCGCTTCCCCACACTGCCTCGGCAACTGCCCGCTTGAGAAAAGGCTAGCGTGTGCCGCAGTGTCTTCATTGCCTTCCTTCGTCTTGCTCCAGATCCCCTTTCCTGCTCCTTGCTCCCAAGTCTCCAGATCTACACCAATCTTCCTCCAAGCCCGCCATCGATGGCACCCAGCAAGGGAAAAGCCACCCTTCCGCCCTCCTGGTATGAGCCGGATCTGAGCACGCCCAGCATCTCGGAGAAGAACCTCGCTGCCACACTCCTGATGACGGTGAAGAGCAGTGATAAGAAGAGGAAGACCGCGGTTTGGGTTGCCTACGCCGAGCCGGAGACCTCCGGCAGCACCTTCTATCCTTGTTTCATGAGCAGCGTTGTAGCGGGGTTGGTTCCCCCTTCTCTAATTTCTTCTACCCCATCCTCAACCATTACAAGCTGCACGCCCTCCATGTTCATCCCAACTCTGTCCTCCTTCTTTCAATTTTAGCCTTCTATTGTGAGGCATACGTCGGGGTGATGCCGTCCGTGGCGCTGCTGCGCCACTTCTTCTATCTTCGGATCAAGGACGGCCATTGCATGGGGTGCGCCAACTTCGTGGTGGCCAACAAGACCAACACAATCTCGAAGGCCGGGAAGAAGGCTAAGGGCTTCAGGAGCAAGTGGGTCCTAATGGACGCCAAGTGCTCCCATCCCCGGCTCGTGTTGCCGACGGAGATGCCCGTGTCTCACGACGGCTGGTTCCACGCGAGGCTCACTGACCCCCGGGTGGAGCATGTGCTGAAGAAGATGACCGTCGATCTGAAGCCTGGTGACCCAAATGTGGCGAAGCTGACGGGGGCCATGATTGTCAAGGAATTCCTTTCACAGCATGTGGCTCTGCTCCAGTTGCGCTCACGCCCCTTGTGGAAGCTCGGGGATGGGGGTGACGACCTTTGCCTGCGTCCGGAGACCTTGTCTGACGAGGAGCTAGTCATGGCTCTCCGCTCCCTAGTTCGGGATCACTAGGGGTACCCTCCTGACACCTTCGTTCCTCTGTACCGCCGTCCCGACGGAGCGAAGGTTGCTGCCACCATGTCCATCTTTCATGGGTGTGGGGTCGTGCCGCTGGCACCCTCTGATGCCCTAGTAGTGACAACTTTGGTGGTGGTGTCATTTGGCAGCTCTAACGGGAAGGAGGAGCAGGACTCGGAGGCGACCCCGGAGGGGACCGAGGAGACCTCTCCTCCGCGCAAGGCCGATCTCCTCCGTGCCCTGCCTGATGACGACGACTCCAACGACCACCCGGTGAGGGAGGTCCTTCCCCCTACCGAGGTCACCACAAGGTCCAAGGTCACCCCCTCGAAGAAGTCGCCGACGGTGGTTCCGATGAAGAGTAGGTCGGCACTGGTCTCCCAGGGCATTGCTCCTGCCCTGGCGCCGTGTGGTGCTGCCGCGGGGCCGGCTGCTGCCTCTTCATCTGCTCCAGGGGCCCGTGCACCAGCGCCCCATACCGTGAGGCCCTTGGGCTTCGTTCTCCTAAACAGGGCACGAGACTACGCTGCCATGGACCCGTAAGTATTTTGCCCTGACTTGGTTCTTGCTCCTGCTTCCGTTGCTGCTTCCTGATGTTCCCCTCTTGCATGATCAGGCCGACGTTGTCGGCGAAGAAGAAGAGAGAGGGGGAGGCCACATCCTCGGGAGTCCAGCAGCCTGGCCTGGCCGCACCCCCTCCAGTACAGAAAGGCGGCGAAGGCACCCACACTTCTCCCGCTCGGTCATCCTCGCGAGTCCCAGTGGACAATCCTCAGGAGAAGGCGATCTCCTCGGCCAAGCCAGCTCCAGAGGCGCCTATCACCATCTTGCAAGTCTTGGCGACGGCATAGCCTCCTCCTTCGGTCGAATCACTAGCCCGTGATCCTTCCGCTCCGCCTGACGCCTTGGAGGAGGCCCTTTCCGCACTGGCGCGGCTTCGGGGAAACTTCCAAGGCGCTGACCGCTAACTGGTGGCGGGGCGCCTAGAACTGATCTCTGGTTGGTTGCACTCCGACGTGTCTGTCAGGGCGGCGCTGAGCCAGACTGTGGCAGCTACTGAGGAGAACAAGCGGGCCGCTGAACAAGCCGTGGCCGCCCGTGAGGTGGTGCTGAAGGATGCCGAGGCTGCCAAGAAGTGCTGTCGGTCGATGGAGGCCGAGCTGGAGACCATGCGCAACAAGCGCGCGGCCGAGGCTCGTGGTCGCAGGGTGGAGGAGGAGAAGATGAAGGCTTGAGAAGACTCCGCAGCTAGTCATGACGCCGAGCTGGAGCAATCGGCAAGGGCGTAGGCCGTGGAACGTAGCCGCCTGGAGGAGCTGGAGAAGAAGATGGCGGAGGAGAAGGCCCAGCTGGAGGCCAAGGCGAAGGTTCTGGCTAAGGATCGTGCGGCCTTCAAGTCCCTTAAGGAGAGATCTCGCGAGCCGCTGAAGGCACTCTATGAGAAGGGCTTGGAGAAGCCACTGGCGATGGATGACGAAGGCCCCGCTCAGCTGCTTCCTTATCTTGTCGTGGCGCTCGAGGGTGTCATCGCCGGGATCGTCCCCATGGTGGAGGGGGAAGCCCGCACGCTTTCTTCTTCGGCTCTCACGCACGTCTTCAGCCACCTGCATCTTCGCGACCCCAACGCCGACCTCAGCGAGTTGCTGCCGCAGTTGTGGAGGGCCAGGTGGATGCCCTGTTGAAGAATTTCCTCGCCATAGAGCCTACGCCTCCAACCGATGGCCCCGCCGATCATGCGACTGAGGCCGACGACACGACTGACGGTGACGCTGCCGACGGGAAGACACTCCCCGATGATGGTGCCCAAGGCTGAAGGAAAGGCTTGCTGGTGAAGGACGATGCTCCTTCTTGTTTTACTTTCCTGTGAGATATCCTATGACATGAGACATGCCTCGTCGAGAAGGGGTGGTTTATAAGAGAACCAACCTGATCATGAACTCAAACATAGCAGTCGGGTGACAACCTAGTAACATTTTCGAGGAGATATTCGGAAAATCACGAACCACCAATATGTTATTAAGCCCGAGAACAATCTTGCTTTTCAGGGCAAAACGATGTGATCAAATAAGCAAGGGGTTGGCACAATCCTAACTCATTGATCGAAGAATGCACCAGGAAAATGGCCTAGGTAGCACACTCTATCTTAGAATGATGATTCTATAACCAACATGCTAAGAATGAGGTTATTGTCCATTAACTACCAAGCAACACAGTTGCTAGGACTATTGATTTCACACATCACGATTCACTTGTTAGCATTCCGGTTACAACAACATGGAACCGGGGAATGGATGATGATGGCGAGAAGTATCACTGTATCAAGAGCTCATAGGAGATGGTGCAATTCCCATGACATTCTTGACATAATACAGTAATACTCCAGGGTAGAACAGAACAAAAGCTGGATTGGCCGTTTGATCTGTGAAACACAACTACTTTGACCCAATCCTAGAACTAGATAAGGTACTGGAGTTTGTTTCTCCTAGTCATTCCGAGATAGAATGGTTTGACGGAACACATGAGTAAAGGGCATCGATGAACACGAATGCACGAATACTCCTGACTGTCGGTTG
This sequence comes from Triticum dicoccoides, assembly GCF_002162155.2. Classification (NCBI taxonomy): domain Eukaryota; kingdom Viridiplantae; phylum Streptophyta; class Magnoliopsida; order Poales; family Poaceae; genus Triticum; species Triticum dicoccoides. The sequence continues at coordinate 329,250,081 of NC_041392.1, read as the reverse complement.
GTAGACGAAGGTCAGAAACAACTAAAGGGGGACAACTCAAACGAACATATGATTTTTCGAGTTGTAGATGCATAGATTGGTATGTCGAACAAGTTCAACATGACTCTTCCGGATAACCCATGCAGAAAGGTAGGATTGGCAGAGTCGCAATATAGAATGGGAAACTCATCGAGAGCACTCTTGTTGTGATCTTTTGGTTCAAAGAACTTCTGCCATAAGGAGTTCATGGTATTTGGAAAAAGAAAATACCATAGACCTCGAAGACTATCATGAAGGTTACTAATATCCTAAAGGAACTAGCAAACACTATCAACATGAATTAAGTAGGGTGAATCTCGGGTTCTAGAACCCAGGGATAGAATGCCTGCTAACTAAGTGGCATCACGGGATGCTTTCGAGAATGATGGCCAGAATCATCACACTAGGAATACAAATCAAAGCTCGATTACTGGGTGGTTCTCTAAGACACCTAGGGTCATAATAATAGCTCCAACATATATGTCGAGGCAATGAAGTACTTCAACACACCGATTTGTGTGCTTAATCTGGCCTAAAGGAACACCGGGAACGGAAAGAAGGGATTTGCAAATGCATCAGATTATTTAGAGATCTGGGACAGTTCGGACAACATAACGGCTGTAAATGCTCAAAAATGTTTTCGAGACAATCTGCAAAATGGTGGTATAACCACTCAACATCACAATATCAAGGTTTTGAGGCCAGCTATGAACGTAAGGAAGTAGTAGAAATTGAACTGAGACTTGAATCCATCAATCCTATAAGTCTATGGATTAGTAACACGTGATCCCGATAGAAAGAATAGAAATCCTAGTTTCTTAACCCCATAGGAAAGATAGGATGACTCAGATCAGAAGGGCATAAGGTAAAGGAGTAAAAAGAGCCATACGTTCCCTTCCACAATCAATTCCCTTATATAACTAAAGCATTTCTAGACATGACTTCGACCAGTTTGGCTTAGTAATCCTACAGGCAGTCAGGCTCTGATACAAAAGCTGTTGGGACCCCGATCGTAAGTCACACTGATCTAGCATGTAACACATCATATCACTTTGCAGCCTCACGCACGGTATCCCCACGGGTTCCACCTTACCTGGCCCGGGACTGTTTGTGCCTTTTGGCTCACGTATATCATAGTGTCGCTAGCATCCATATGACAGAGAACCCGTGCTGACATGACTAGTCGTAAACCCGAGGTGGCACTAACTTACAGGGACATGCATACATGACCCAACAACGAACATGTCGGTCATCAATGTATGAACCCAAATCGTAGCAAGCTACAAGGACTTAAAGGAACAACACGTGATATTTCCCTGAAGGGACAGACAGAGGAACGAAGAAGGACACATGCCTGCCAACCTAAGTGTTCCGGAGTAGTAGCAAGCTACCACGACTTAGTGGAAGCATTAGGAGACATTTCCCCATAAGAGAGGCTACCAAGAATAAACAACTAGGTTGTCAGATCCCACACATACCAAGCATTTCAATAACATACACACAATATGCTCGATATGTGCAAGTACAACATGGCATCACAACCAAACTCTATGACTCAAAGTATTTATTCATTAGGCTCCGAGGAGCCATATATTACAAACATGGGTCCGATGACCCAACATTCAAGTCATACAAGCAACAAGCACAGGTGGAAGCATAAACATGTTTGAGTACAGACATGTGAAAAGAGGGAAGGCTAGTAAGCCTATCAGTCTACAAGACCCTCCAAAGGGTATAAGATCGTAGCTGAGGTAACAAGCTAAACATCGAAGTCCAAACGGAACTACTAGTGAGATTGAAGTCTCTCTGCCAAAACATAAATTAAGCAAACACGAGTACAAATGTACCCAGCAAGACTTACACCATAACTAGCTACATATGCATCAGTATCAACAACGGGGATGGTGGAGTTTAACTGCAGCAAGCCAGCTTTGACTCAGTGGCTATCCTGTACTACGACCGCTGGCAACTCTCTTGAGGTGGTGCACACGAGTCCACATATTCACAATATCAATACACCACTATGGATCTGCTCCCGTCTCCCTACGAGAAGGCTATCCATAACACTCACACTTATCTTGCGCATTTTAGAGTATCCACTTTCACTTGTCTATGAACTGTATAAGCAACCTAGTAGTCCTTACCGCGGACATGGCTATTCGAGTAGATCATGTTAACCCTGCAGGGGTGTACTGATTCACACACGCTCTCGCCAATTACCGCCATGTACACGTCATGTATCTCGGCAACCTTCAAGAGGAAGCCTGGTGAGGGTGTTGGCCACGACCTGACTAACCACGCAAGTCTCTAGTCTAGGTTTATCGCCTATTCGGGTTCCATTCGCAAGGAGATCCGGCCGGGGTGTCGCTCACAGCCCCAAAATGATGTGTACAGGTTCCCAAGCCCACCAAACGGGAGACGCTTGGTACACCCGGCCATGGTGCCTAGTCTGTCCCAAGCCCACCTGTACCGGGTGCCACTTGGTAGACTACTAACACTACCTACAAACACCAGAAACTAGTTGCAACTCCTGGACAAAGATCGAGTAGAGTAATAAGCCAAGAGGGGTCGAGTTACCGAAACCCAATGTGTGGTAGCAACTGTCTTGGATCACAGACACAGAACTCAGTTCCCGAGGACGGTTTGAATGAGATAACCCACCATATACTCCTACATGGCCTCTCACCGCTACCTTTACCAAATCGTGTTCACACACACTTAGCTCTCAACAGTAGGACATGTTCACAACAGTCCAATTCACCCCAGATGAATCAGACCTGACTCAACTCTAAGCAGTAGCAGGCATGACAAACAAGCATGAATGAGTAGGCACATCATGGCTCAAACAACTCCTACTCATGCTAGTGGGTTTCAACTATTTACTGTGGCAAAGACAGGTCATGCAGAGGAAAGGGGTTCAATTACCGCAACATGTAACAGTTTAATCATTGTTGTCCTAATGCAGTAAAAGAGAGCAGGAGCGAGAGAGTGGGATTGTATCAGAATGAACAAGGGGTTTTTGCTTGCCTGGCACTTCCGAAGATAGCAATAGCTCTTCATCGGTGTCAACGATCACATCGTCGAAACAATGTCTACTGAGAGGGGACAAACACCGGCAAACAAGAGAGAACACAATCAATGCAATGCAACAGTATGATGCAGGATCATGACATAGCAATATGCTATGATTTGTGCTAATGCAACTAGCAACCAAATTAAATGAAGCTGGCTTGAACCAAAGGTTCAAATTCAAACTCCACATGTGGTTATTTAAATGCCATTCATTTGATTTGTCCTAAACAGTAGCCAAAAGTTGTTCTAACATGCATGAAAAAGGAATAGATGGATAGATTTGATTTTTATGATAATTTTTCATATATAAATTATTTCATTTGGAGTTATGGTTGATTTTCTATGAATTTTAGAAGTTTTAAACATTTTCTGGAATAAATAAATCATTTTTGATTTATTTAAAACTCCAGAAACATTTACTGCATCAGCATTATGTCAATGTGACGTCAGCAGGTCAACTGGGTAGTCCAGGTCAAACCTGACCAGTGGGACCCGTGTGTCCATGTCACATCTAGCTAACAATGGTTGTTAGTGCTAATTTTGGTGGTTAACTTAATTAACCTGGTGGTGATGGGCCCACATGTCAGTGACTTCTGGGGAGGTCAAATCTGGTCAACCGGGGTCAAACTCGACGAAGTTGAGCCGTGGCTTCTCGCTGATGATGCCAGAGACGGCGGAGGGCGTCGGAAACGCTCCTCCGATGACTAAATCAACGACGGATGGCATGAACGCAAAGTCCAGGCTCTCCCGCATCCAACGCAACGAGCGGCAGCGGCTGGGGTGCACTGTGGCGGTGGCAGCCGGAGCTCGGCCGCAGTGGGAGCGGCGGCTAGAGGATGAATTCGTCGATAGGGAAAGGGGTAAGGGGTGCAGGAGCTCACAGCGAACACGCAGGGATGGTCAGTGGGCTCGGAGGCATCCTCGACGGCGCGAATCGGGCAATGGCGAACACCGGCCGTGGTGATGAAGACGATGGTGATGGCAAGGCTTTAAGGAGTCCAACGTTTTGTGGATCAGCGGACGGGTGGTTGATGTATGGACGGAGCTCGGGAACACGACCATGGGGCAAGGGAACGACTGTGGGTGTGGTGTTTTGCGGCGGCGCACTCTGGTGAGTTCGGTTGCCGAGAGAGAGAGAGGGAGAGAGAGAGAGATATCTAGAGAGAGAGAGAGAAAGGGAGCAGAGGAGGGGTGAGCTCGAGGGAGAGTGAGAGCGGGTCGAGGGGGTCGTGTGGCGCTCGTAGGCGCGTCGGGGTAGCGGCGGGAAGCAGGAGGTGGCTGGCGCGTGCCAGTGTGCCGCGGCCACGCGCTCCCGTCCCTCTGGCAAGAGGTAGCAGACGACTGGCGTCTCGGTAGTGGGCTGGGCCGGCCAGCTACAGTGCTGGGCCGTGACAGGTAAACTCTCTCTGCTTTCTGTATTTGTTTCTGTTTCCTATTTCTTTTGTTGTTTTTGATTTAGCTAAAATACTAAATCACTTTATAAGATTCTGCGAACTTTTGTGGGCACTATCTTATTTAAACCAGAGGCCCTCACTAAGTTCCAGAATATTTGGAGCTATCTAATATTTTAAAGGAATTAATAGCTCCAATTCAAATCCAATATGAGTTAATTCAAAAATCCAGAAATGTCTTAGAAATATGTGCACCATTTTTGGAAGAGGTCTCCAACCAATTAAAAATGATGAACTTTTCTGAAGGCCATTTTGGGTTCATTGAAAATATTTATGGTTGACCCTATTTGGTTTAATTTTGGTGCCAGGGGTTGTCATCCCCATTTCAGGTTTAAAATGAAATTTAGGCATGATGCACACATAAAGCTAGCCTAGTGCATTACCAGAAGCTAGAGATGTGACACAACACTAAAGCAAGTTATCCCTGGCCCATGCTCAATCATTGATCCATTCATGAAACACACTGTCATATTAGCAACACCCAATGCTCTGGTATGATCATAATGCCCCTTAGTTGGTGCTTTATAGGAGAAGATGGAGACTCAAATAAAAATAAAAATTGCATAAAGTAAATAGAAAGGCCCTTCGTAGAGGGGATTAGGGATTTTTAGAGGTGCCAGTGCTCAAAGCTTAAATTGAGAGATAAAACTTTTGAGAGGCATACTTTTCCCATCAACAAAAATGACAGAGTGAGACTATATCTAGGAAGGATAAGCAAAGGAATCCAGATTCAATCGATTGTTTGAAGCCAAGGTCTCGAGCTAGTACATCTTTCTATACAAATTTCTTTAAAGAATACTTCTCTTATGATCTACTACAAGAGTGTCAAGCGGTGATGGAAGTTGAGTAACTGTCTTGGAAATAGGTAAGTCGGGCACATATTCTAGTTTCGATTCTAGGCTATCTATAGAAGAATGGAGTGTTATAAATTCTACTATTTAAGCTGTTGGTCCAGAGGTAAGCAAGTCAGTATCGGGTGGGAAGTCAGCACTATCAACTCAGGCGGGTCTTCAGTCCAAAGAAAAATAAAGCGGTGGTCTTGCTTGAAAATAGGACTCTACTTTTTGATTGAAATAGGAATGTACTAGCATCTGCAAAAGGCAAATCATGACCTATCGTGTAGTACTTCGGGTCCTGACCCTTTTTTAGCTAGTTTTGGGAAAGCGGTAAGTTAAGTAAGTCAAGTCCTTCTAAGAGAAGAATAGCAGAGAGAAAAGGTAACGTAATAAGGGAAAGGGAGCTAGCTGCTTCTATATTGCCCCCAAAAAAGAACCAAAAAGTTCCAGAGGCATCTTCCATTCCCAACACTTCCCATGCTAGATATATCATAGGCTGTTCCCAAATAGAAAATATAGTTTATTCCTTTTTCCATCATTCTTTCACATTCCACGGCTAACTGTATCCACGGGTACCGTCCATACCAACACTTTCCAAGGAATTTATTATTTGACAACATAAAGTAAATTTCTTTTTTCATTTCGAGACTGGGCATCCCTATTACTGTCGTACTCTCATGCAATGACAACTGAATAAACACTTATCTTGAGAATAACACATCTCACATGGAAAATATTGGCCACCCCTTTCCGCTTCATGAGCGGTACAAGCACACAAAAAGGAAATTTATTTTGAAAATTATAGATGGCACATACAAATTTGCTTAGAATGACACGGGAATACCACACATAGGTAGGTATGGTGGACTCATATGGCAAAACTGGGTTTAAGGATTTTGTATGCACAAGTAGTATCTCTATTTAGTACAAGTGAAGCATCCAACCAAGAAACAAAAAATCACATAAGCGAGCATTAAGCATAACTAACATCGAATAATGCACCACAAGTAGGATGTAATTTCATTGCAAAACTATTGACTTTCGTGCTTGCATAGGGAATCACAAACCTTAACACCAATATTCTTACTAAAGCATAATTACTCACCAACATGGCTCACATATCACTATCATCATAACCCGAAACTATTTACAAGGAATCATGTTTATTTTGTCCAATGATCTTCATGAAAGTTTTTATTATATCCCTCTTGAATATCTATCACTTTGGGACTAGTTTCATATGTTGCTTTTGATAAGCTCAAACAAATCTAAGTGAAGAACATGAGCATACAATTTTTCATCTCTCAAAATAATATAAGTGAAGCATGAGAGAATTTTTAAAAAAAATTAAGAACTCTCAAATAAGTCTAAGTGAAGCATGAGAGCATTTCTTCAAAAATATTAAAGCACACCATGCTCAAAAAGATATAAGTGAAGTACTAGAGCAACTCCATAGCTCAAATTTTTTAAGTGAATCATAGAGCAATTCTAACAAATCATAGCATAATTTTGGCTCTCTCAAATAGGTGTGTCCAGCAAGGATAGATGACACAAACTAAAAAGCAAAATAAGCAAAGACTCATATAATACAAGACGTGCCAAGCAAAATTCATGATATGTAACGAATAAAAATATAGCTCCAAGTAAAATACCGATGGTCGTTAGGAGAAAGAGGGGATGCCTTCTGGGGCATCCCCAAGCTTATTTGCTTGTTTCTATTTGGATAATAACTTGGGGTGCCGTGGGTCATCCCCAAGCTTAGGCTCTTCTTTCTCCTTATCCCTTCATCCATCGGGATCTCACCCAAAACTTGAAAACTTCAATGAGACAAAACTCAACAAAACCTTCGTGCGATCCCTTTGTATAAGAAAGCAAATCACTACTCTAAGTATTGTTGCAAACCCATTAATATTTTATTTTTGCATTATATCTACTGTATTCCAACTTTACCACGGCTTATAAACCCCGATACAAACCATAGATTCATCAAAATAAGCACACAACACAAAGAAAACATAATCGTAACAGAGGATGCAGGCAATTTGTATATCAATCTTGTGTAAAAAAATCAGAATTTTTTGTCACTTCTGTGATTTATTAAATTATTTTACTGGACACAGAAGTTTTTGTTTTCCAACAAGATCAAATCAACTATCACCAAACATAATACCAAAGGCATTACTGGACACAAACACTAATTAAAACATAAAAAACACAATCAGAACAGAGGCATAATTGTGCAAACACTCAAGAACATAAAGAAAAAGGCAAAAATAAAATTTATTCATTGGGTCGCCTCCCAACAAGCGCTATCGTTTTATGCCCTTAGCTAGCCATAATTCATAGATTCAAGTATTTTCATATTTATTTCTAGATCCATAAGATTCCCTCATGATTGATTCATATGGTGGCCTAAATAATTTTCTAGGGAAGTGTTCCATACCCTTCCTTAGTGGAAATTGAAATTTAATATTGCATTCTTTCATATCAATCACGGCACCTATAGTGCATAAAAATGGTCTTCCAAGTATAATTGGACAAGACAGATTGCAACAAATATCAAGAACAAAAAAATCTATGGGCACATAGTTCCTATTTGCAAGAATAAGAACATCGTTAATTATTCCCATAGGCTTTTTAATAGTAGAATCCACCAAGTGCAAATTAAGAGAATATTCTTCAATGTCGGTAAGACCAAGCACATCACATAGAGATTTCAGAATCGTGGAAACACTAGCATCCAAATCACATAAAGAAAAACACTCATAATTTTTAATATTGACTTTGATAGTAGGTTCCCATTCATCATGTAATTTTCTAGGAGTTGAAATCTCTAATTCCAACTTTTCGTCTAAAGCTTTCATCATGGCATTTACGATATGTTTAGTAAAAGCTTTATTTTGTTCATAGGCATGAGGTGAATTTATCATGGATTGCAGCAAAGAAATACAATCAATCAAAGAGCAATCATCATAATTAAAGTCTTTGTAATCCAAAAGAGTGGGCACATCATTAATTAAAGTTTTGACCTCTCCAAACCAACTTTTATCTCAACAAGATTTTCACCCTCTGAATTATCGGGACGCCTTCTAGCTAATGTTGACCCTTCTTCAGTCCCTTTATGTTAAATTTTAATCTTAATAAACAAGGAGTAAATAAAACAAGCACCAATCACTTTAAGATCTTCATCATTTTTATGAAAGCAATCGGTAGAAAATGCTCTTTCTAAAGGTTCTCTTTTAGCTCTAAGATTAGCAGTTATTTTCTTACTTTTATCCATAGAAACATATAAGGCTTTAATTGATTCTTCAACCTTGGGCACAAAAAATTTCAACTTGAGATTTTCTACATCGTGGGAAATTTTATCAATGCTTCTAGACATATCATCAATCTTATTTAACTTCTCTTCTATCGTAGTATTGAAAGCTTTTTGAGAATTGATAAATTCTTTAATATTATTCTCAAAATAAGAGGTGTTCCTATTACTATTGTAATAAGGATTACCATAGGAATTACCATAATTATTAGAGGAATTTCCCGGGAAAGGCCTAGGATTAAAATTACCCGTATAAGTATTGTTATTAAAATTGTTTCGTGAGATAAAATTCACATCTATGGCATCACTATTTTACTCAATCAAAGTAGACAAAGGCACATCATTAAGATCAATAGGAGCACTTTTATTAGAAACCAATTTCATAAGTGCATCAACTTTTTCACTCAAAGTAGAAATTTCTTCAACCGAATTTATTTTTTACTAGCAGGTGTCTTTCGGTATGCCATTGTGAATAATTTGCCATAATATGATCTAGCAATTTAGTAGCTTCACCCAAAGTAAATCTATTATATAATTAAGACAAGAGGAAAACAAGCCATTATATTCATCCACACAGATTAAATTATCTTGACAATTAATTTTAGATATCAAGGGTTGAGATTAAAGATATAAACGTTACATACAAATATTGTTATGTAGAAACAATTGAACTAGTCACGTACAGTTATATGTTTCAAACAATAAAAAAACTTACCAATATGATGCATCTGGTGGGCAAGTAAACCACGCCCTATCCTTTCCTTGAAAGAAGAAAAAAAGGCAATGTCATATTCCATTAGGAAACCTAATGGAATTTTCTCACGGCTTCACAATAGGATTCTTGCAATTTTCTCATGGCTTCCCAATAGGATTCCATCGACAAATAGCTCGACATCGCCTCTTTATCTTGGACGCGTACCTCTTTAGTCTCTCCCGCACCAGTCATCCCTGCAGCCTTTGCGTCCCTACAACTCTAAGCACGACTCGCCGTCATATCTGGATCACACTAGTGGTGCTGCTACGTGAAGGTTGACCTAGCCGTGGTTTGCCCAACCCTGCAAGTGTCACATCCCTAGCTTCTGGCATTGCTCTAGGCTAGCTTCATGTGTGCATCATGTCTATATTTTTGAAACTTGAATTGAGGAATATTGGAAGCCTCAAAACCCTAAATAAAAGAGGGGCAAAAACCCTAGAAATCTCATTCATTGCTCCAAAAGGCTCTTCTTAAATGTTTGATAATTTTTGGTAAGGGTTCTGGTCCCAACCAAAATATTGAACATTTTTAAGGATTTATTTTTGGGACTTTGAATTTAAATCATTAGCTATTTGAATTTGAATTATATTCATATAATTAGAATATAATTTCAAATACCCCTGAAATATTTTATGAGCTTTTGGAAAAGTCCATCTAGCCAAATAAAATTATTCAGAGGAGTTTTTGGCATTGTTTGAATTTGTTTAAAATTCAAAACAGTGGCAAAACGAAATTAAATAAAACAAAACAGAAGAAAAAAATAAAAGAGAGAGAGAGAAGGACTTACCTGGCCTCACCCGTGCAGCCCACCAGAACCGGCCCAGCCGGCCTAGCCCGCCACCGCTACTCCCCCCCTGTCGTCTTCCTCTTGCCAGTGGGAGCAGCTGCGTGCTTGCACGCGCGCGGCCGAGGAGGCCACCTCCTCCCTGCCTGGCTGCCTCCTCCTTCCCTGGTCCCTCCCGCGACGCCACGCAGCCCCCGACCCCCTCTCACTTCTCCCTCGCTCTCTGGACCTCCCTCCCCCTCGCTCCTCTGTTTCCCCTCCCGCAACCGAATGGAGGCCGTCGCCGCCGACCAGCGCTCGCGCGGCCACAGCCACCGTCTCGCCTCCTCGACGCCTCCCAAAGATCCGCTGTTCCGCCCTCGTCCTCCTCGCCGTCTCACGCGACCAGAAGGGCCCCGAGCAGCCGCCATCGTCATCATCTCCAAGCTTCGGCCCCGGCGCCCTTCTCCGTCGATTCGGCCACTCCGGCGCGCCCCCGAGCCCACTAACCCTCCCTACAGCTCCGCGGTGAGCCTCCGTGCAGAACCCCTCTCTTTCCCCTCACGTTTGCGAGCTCTAGGCCATAGCTCCGCCGCGGCCGAACTCCGGCAGCCGCTGACCTCGTCGCCGCCGTCACTGCAGCCATTGGAGCTCCCACCCGAGTGCACCATCGTGCTCAGAACGTTTCCACGAGCCCGTTGCCTGCCGCAGCTCGCCCTCTCGCGCTCCCTAGTGGTCGCCCGTGTCTTACCCGAGCTCCGGCGGCCGCAACCGAGCTCGCCGTCGTCAGTTCCGGCCTCCCCACGACCTAGCAACCGCACCGCTCGACGCGCGGGAGCAAGGGCTCTCCAACGAGCCCAAGCACGGCCTCGTCCGTGCCCTGTAGCATGTTTCCGGCGGTCGCCACCGTCCCGGACCTCGCCGGCATCGAGACGCCGGTGGGGTTGACCCACTTGACCACGGCAGAACCCCCCTGGGTCGATGACAGGTGGGGCCAGCCCCTGTTAATTAGTTTAGGTGTTAGATTAGTTAACACTAATTAAGTTAGCTAATTAGATAGGCCACTGACATGCGGGCCCCGCCCGGCTAACTAAGTTAGTTAGGGCTAACTAACTTGGTTAGTTGACTGGGTCACTGACCAGTGGACCCCACTGGTCAGGTTTGACCTGGTCGACGCCTTTGACCTGCTGACGTCACCCCGGCGTCGTGCTGACGCAATAATTCCTTTCTGGAATTTAAATAAATCTTAAATGATTTAATAATTCCAGAAAATAGCTAAAACTTCTAAAATTCATAGAAATTCAACCGTAACTCCAAATTAAATAATTTATATATGAAAAATTATCAGAAAAATTCAAGGAATCCATCTGTACCATTTTCATGCATGTTAGAACAACTTATAGCTGCTGTTTAGCACAAATCAATTAAATGGCATTTGAATAATCACATATGGAGTTTGAATTTGAATCTTGTATTCAAACCAACTTCATTTAATCTGTGGCTAGTTGCATTAGCCCAAAACACATTCATTTTGCCATGTCATGATCATGCATCATATTGTGCATTGCATTGATTATGTTTCCTTCTGTGTTGCCGGTATTTGTCCCCTCTCGATAGACGTGATACCGATGATGTGATCGTTGACACTGATGAAGACTCAATGCTATCTTCAGAAGTGCCAGGCAAGCAAAACCCCCTTGTTCATTCCGATACAATCCCACTCTCTCGCTCTTGCTCTCTTTTACGGCATTAGGACAACAACGATTCATCTGTTACCTGCTGCGGTAGCTGAACCCCTTTATCCTTTGCATGACCTGTCATTGCCACAGTAAATAGATGAAACCCACTAGCATGAGTAGGAGTTGTTTGAGCCCTGTTGTGCCTACTCATTCATGCTTGTTTGTCATGGCTGCTACTGCTTAGAGTCGAGTCGGGTCTGATTCATCCGGGATGAATCAGAGGTGTGTGAACATGTCCTACTGTGTGTGAGCTAAGTGGGTGAACACGATTTGGTAAAGGTAGCGGTGAGAGGCCATGTAGGAGTACATGGTGGGTTGTCTCATTGCAGCCGTCCTCAGGAACTGAGTTCTGTGTTTGTGATCCATGATTCAGCTACTACCACGCATTGGGCCCGAAACCAATGGACCCTCTCGGCTTCTTGATCACCCTTGTCCTCTGTCCAGGAGTTGCAAGTAGTTTCTGGTGTTTGTAGTATGCTGGAGGCCGTGCGCAGCGCTGACCATAGGGGTGGGCTGTGATGCGGTAGGCACGTGGCACGGTGTATCGGGCGCCCGTTTGGTGTCTCGGGAACCCTGTTCACATCGTTTGGGGCTGTGAGCGAAACTCCGGCCGGATCTCCTCATGGATGGAACCCGAATAGGCGATAAACCTGGACTAGAGACTTAGGTGATTAGGTAGGTCGTGGCCGACACCCACGTTGGGCTTCCGCTTGAAGGTTGCCGAGTACATGTCGTGTAAACGGCGGTAAGTGGTGAGAGCGTGTGTGAAGAAGTACACCCCTGCAGGGTTAACCTAATCTATTCGAATAGCCGTGTCCGCGGAAAAGGACTTCTGGGTTGCTTATATCAGTTCATAGACAAGTGAAAGTGGATACTCTAAAATACGCAAGATAAGCGTGAGTGCTATGGATGGCGCTCTCGTAGGGAGACGGGAGCGGATCCATAGTGGTGTATTGATATGGTGAATATGTGGACTCGTGTGCGCCACCTCAAAAGAGTTACATTGCAGTCGTAGTTCAGGATAGCCACCGAGTCAAAGCTGGCTTGCTGCAGTTAAACCCCACCATCCCCTTTGTTAATAATGATGCATATGTAGTTAGTTCTGATGTAAGTCTTGCTGGGTACATTTGTACTCACGTTGCTTAATTTATGTTTTTGCAGAGAGACTTCACTCTCACTAGTATTTACGCGTGGTCTTCGACGTTTAGCTTGTTACCTCAGCTACGATCTTGTGCCTCGGCAGGATTTGGTAGATAGTCAGGCTCCTCAGCCTTTTTCATTTATAGATGTCTGTACTCAGACATGATAGCTTCTGCTTGTGCTTTGATTTGTATGCTCTGATTGTTGGGTCATGAGACCCATGTTTGTAATATCTCGCTCCTCGGAGCCTATTGAATAAATTACTTGAGTCGTAGAGTCATGTTGTGATGCCATGTTGTATTTGCACATATCGAGCATATTGTGTGTATGCTATTGAAATGCTTGGTATGTGTGGGATCTGACCATCTAGTTGTTTATCTTTAGTAGCCTCTCTTACCGGGAAATGTCTCCTAGTGTTTCCACCGAGCCATGGTAGCTTGCTATTGCTCCGGAACACTTAGGCTGGCCGGCATGTGTCCTTCTTCGTTCCTGTGTCTGTCCCTTCGGGGAAATGTCACGCGATGAATACCGGAGTCCTGTTAGCCCGCTACAGCCCGGTTCACCGGAGTCCTGCTAGCCCAGTGCTACAGCCTGGATTCACTCGCTGATGACCGACACGTTCGATGCTGGGTCATGGATGCCTGTCCCTGTAAGTCTGTGCCACTTTGGGTTTACGACTAGCCATGTCAGCCCGGGCTCCTTATCATATGGATGCTAGCGACACTGTCATATACGTGTGCCAAAAGGCGCAAACGGTCCCGGGCAAAGGTAAGGCGACATCCGTGGGAATACCGTGCGTGAGGCCGCAAAGTGATATGAGGTGTTACATGCTAGATCGATGTGGCATTGAGTCGGGGTCCTGACAGCGTTGGTATCAGAGCTTGACTGCCTGTAGGATTACCAAGCCAAACTGGTCGAAGTTGAGTCTAGAAATTCTTTAGTTATATAAGGGAATTGATTGTGGGATGGAACGTAAGGCTCTTTTTACTCCTTATACCTTATGCCTTCTGATCTGAGTCATCATCTTCTCTTCTACGGGGATTAAGAACTAGGCTATCTCTTCTTTCTATCAGGATCACGCGTTACTAATTCGTAGACTTATAAGATTGTTGGATTTAAGCTTGAGTTCAGTTTCTATTACTTCCGTATGTTAATTGTTGATCTCGAAATCTTGATATTGTGCTTCTGAGTGGTTATGCCACCATTTTTGTGAATGTCTCAAATCTTTTCTGAGCATTTACAACCGTTATGCTGTCCGAGTCATCCCAGGTTTCTAAATAGTCTGATGCATTTGCAAATCCTTTCCCTCTGGTTTCGATGTTCCTTTATGCCAGCTCAATCACACTAATTGTTGAGTTGAGGTATTCTATTGACTTGACATTTATGTCGGAATTATTATTATGACCCTAGGTGTCTCAGGGGATCATCTAGTGGTCTAGCCATGATTTGTGTCCTAGTGTGATGATTCTGGCCTTTGTTCTCGAAAGCATCCTGTGATGCCATTTAGTTAGTAGGTATTCTATTCCTGGGTTCTTAAACCCGATATTCACCCTACTTACATCATGTTGATACTGTTGCTAGTTCCTTTAGTATATTAGTAACTTTGCGATAGTCCTCGAGGTCCGTGGTATATCGTTCTTCCAAATACCATGAACCATTATGGCAGAAGTTTGTTGGATCAAAAGATCACAACGGGATTATTCTTGATGAGTTCTCCATTATATATTGTGGCTCTGCCAGTTCTACCTTTCTGCATGGGTTATCCGGAAGAAGTATGTTGAACTTCGTTCGACATGCTAAACCATGCATCCACAACTCAGAAAATCGTATGTTCCTTTGAGTTGTCCCTCTTGAGTTGTCTTCTGACCCTCGTCTATCAATTGATAGTCAAGAGTATGCATACCTTCGTTTATCGATGCCTATTACCCTTGTGGTCCGCCAAGCCATTCTATTTCAAAATGAATAGGAGAAACAAACTCCAGTACCTCATCCATATTTAGGATTGGGTCGAAGTAGTTGTGTTCCGCAGATCAAGTTACAATCCAGCTTCTGGTCTGCTCTACCCTGAAGTATTACCTTCTTTATGACAGGAATTTCATGAGAATTACACCACCTTTTGTGAATTCTTGACATAGTGATACTTCTCGCCATCCTTTCTCATTCCTCGGTTCCGTGTTGTTGCAGCCGGAGTGCCGACAAGTGAATCATGGTGTGTGAAATCAATACTCCCAGCAACCTCGTTGCTTGGTAGCTAAAGGATAATAATTTCATCCTTAGCGTGTTGGTTTTTGAATCACCATTCTAAGATTGATCATGCCACCTAGTCCTTATTTCCTGGTGCACTCTTTGATTGATGAGTAGGATTTTGTCAAGTCCTCGCTCATTTGATCATATCATCTTGCCCTGAAAAGCAAGATTGTTCTCGAGCTTAGTAACATATCGGTGGTTCGTGATTTCCGAAGATCTTCTCGGAAGTATTACCAGGTTGTCACCTGACCGCTATGTTGAGCTCGTGATCAAGTTGGTTTCTTGTGAACCACCTTCTCTCCAAGAATCGGTGTTAGATATCCCTGAGCTAGTTGGTTAAGCTAGACAACAACTTGGAGAGTTGGAAGATAAAAGCTTGCCTGACTTAGTTCGTTCCAAAGGGATATTCTTGTGTAGTGTGTGTTGAAGAAAGATGATATCTTCATCGATTGGTCCTTGTGATCAGTTGCTGGACCTATTGTCTTACCAATCCTTTGATTTGAGTGTGGGCTATCGTCAAACCAAATCAGTACCAACGATGCTCGTAATGTTGTCTTACTCGTGGTCGATCCCTCGAGCATACACCATTATATCTTTTGGGTCTGACCAATGCTATCACTTGTTCACATAATTACGGAATTCCATTTACATGGAAATCTCGATGAGTTGTTGTTGAGCCCATCAGCAGCATTTTGTCTCTCCCATGAGTCATGTTGAACATCAACCTAGTGTTGGAAACTTGTGTAAGCATTTCTTCGTG
>NC_041392.1:329227261-329233975 GCF_002162155.2 Triticum dicoccoides | reverse complement strand
TGGAATCATTCCAAATTAGTCATGCACACGTGCGAAGTATTCTGTGGTCTGGAGACTTGCAACCTTCATTCCATATGTGTCCCGAGCACACCAAGCCACTGATTGATTTGTTCAAGGAGAAGAAGTTCCTTCATAAGAGCTAATCATATGACTTATGCAAGGACTTCGTTATCCACGGTGATGGTTCCCAACCAGAACTCGGTAGTGCTTTATTATAAGACTACTTTGTGGTCATGCTAGTCTTGGACAACGTGTTCACATGTTTGTAGCAGAACCAGCTCATGTTTTGGAGCTTGCTATCGTAGTTCATCTCCCGAGAATCCCGCAACGTCATCTCGTCGATTTGTGTTGCAAACTTTCATTTTTCTTCCTAGACTCGATGAGTCTGGAATATCCTGACACCAACCAGATCTGAATCTCAGGCAGATATGATGGTTTGGAACATTTCCCAAGAACTATAATATTGGTCCCTCGATAGCTGGTAAAGTGGATGTCGTGGCCAGCACCACCCAGCCGAAAGACCTATTATTATAGTATCTTGATCAAAGAAGTTGGCCACCTCCCCATAAGGATTTCGCAGGATTTACCTCCGTAGTAATTCCTTATGGATTCTTGTGCAGTCCGACCTTTTTACTTGATGTTCTAGATATCAAACCATATCTATGAATGGGTTACACTAGCACATCAAGGAGAACATTAGAAGCGGAGTGCTAAATGTCTCTCGGTCGATCATCCAGATTTTGTTTCCTTGGCCTCGCTAGGGTGAAATCTGAGTTGATGTTATCTTCCTTCGCAGCTGCATCGTCCATCGCTATTCATCATGGTAGTATGTTGTGTTGTCAGCACCCTTGACGCGGTTGTTGATAAAACCTTGATGATTGTGGAAATGCTCAAGTTCTTGAGAGCACGCACAAGCGCTACGTGTTATCATCGGCTCTAATTGGGATGCTCTCAGTTCCCTCGGCAAATGCTATGACCTTTTCAAACAGTGAATTCACTCTCTTTTGTTGGGTTCTTCCCCAGTTACCAGAATCATTCCCAGCATTTGCATTTTGTTCCCAGCTTGCACCGCCAATGTGCCATTCTACCATGGATCTCTTCCATTTCCGGTGATAAGCAAAATCATCCATTACGTTGTCTTCAACAAGGTAATCCACATCGTCCAAGTCCGAGTATGCCATTCTACCGACCCTCTCCAAACGATCGTTGTGAATTGCCTTAGGCTGGTATGAAGAGTTTCAATGATCTCTGAATCAAAAGTAATTCTTTTTGCCACTCAAGATAATAATCTACGAATCACCCTCCTCCAGGATGTTTCGTCGTGGTATCATGGCAATTCAACTCCTCGCTATGTTGACAACCGATCGCCACATTCTTAAGTCTGGAATTGTTGTCTACCTAGTGAACCTCGTCACCTGCTCCACTCCATCCCTCCAGAGGTATGCTTCGTCTCTCAGCTCGAGAGATGTTGCTATGTCCCATTCCGTGAGTTAATCCTGAGTTGTTCGACCTTCGAGAAGAACGATTCTTTTAGGGTCTTTCCTTTCCTCTCGTTGTCATGATTAGCTGGAGTTATCAGAACAAGACATCAAGACAATGATGGTGAATGAATCAACGTTCAACTGAAGTGCACCCTGGATCGTGAAGATTGTACTAGTTTGCGTTTCCCCTTCATCCTACCCTACGCTTGAATCTCGAGACGAGATTCTTGTTTAGTGGGGGTGAGTTATCACATCCCTAGCTTCTGGCATTGCTCTAGGCTAGCTTCATGTGTGCATCATGTCTATATTTTTGAAACTTGAATTGAGGAATATTGGAAGCCTCAAAACCCTAAATAAAAGAGGGGCAAAAACCCTAGAAATCTCATTCATTACTCCAAAAGGCTCTTCTTAAATGTTTGATAATTTTTGGTAAGGGTTCTGGTCCCAACCAAAATATTGAACATTTTTAAGGATTTATTTTTGGGACTTTGAATTTAAATCATTAGCTATTTGAATTTGAATTATATTCATATAATTAGAATATAATTTCAAATACCCCTGAAATATTTTATGAGCTTTTGGAAAAGTCCATCTAGCCAAATAAAATTATTCAGAGGAGTTTTTGGCATTGTTTGAATTTGTTTAAAATTCAAAACAGTGGCAAAACGAAATTAAATAAAACAAAACAGAAGAAAAAAATAAAAGAGAGAGAGAGAAGGACTTACCTGGCCTCACCCGTGCAGCCCACCAGAACCAGCCCAACCGGCCCAGCCCGCCACCGCTACTCCCCCCCCCTGTCGTCTTCCTCTTGCCAGTGGGAGCAGCTGCGTGCTCGCACGCGCGCGGCCGAGGAGGCCACCTCCTTCCTGCCTGGCTGCCTCCTCCTTCCCTGGTCCCTCCCGCGACGCCACGCAGCCCCCGACCCCCTCTTACTTCTCCCTCGCTCTCTGGACCTCCCTCCCCCTCGCTCCTCTGTTTCCCCTCCCGCGACCGAATGGAGGCCGTCGCCACCGACCAGCGCTCGCGCGGCCACAGCCACCGTCTCGCCTCCCCGACGCCTCCCAAAGCTCCGCTGTTCCGCCCTCGTCCTCCTCGCCGTCTCACGCGACCAGAAGGGCCCCGAGCAGCCGCCATCGTCATCATCTCCAAGCTTCGGCCCCGGCGCCCTTCTCCGTTGATTCGGCCACTCCGGCGCGCCCCCGAGCCCACTAACCCTCCCTACAGCTCCGCGGTGAGCCTCCGTGCAGAACCCCTCTCTTTCCCCTCACGTTTGCGAGCTCTAGGCCATAGCTCCGCCGCGGCCGAACTCCGGCAGCCGCTGACCTCGTCGCCGCCGTCACTGCAGCCACTGGAGCTCCCACCCGAGTGCACCATCGTGCTCAGAACGTTTCCACGAGCCCGTTGCCTGCCGCAGCTCGCCCTCTCGCGCTCCCTAGTGGTCGCCCGTGTCTTACCCGAGCTCCGGCGGCCGCAACCGAGCTCGCTGTCGTCAGCTCTGGCCTCCCCACGACCTAGCAACCGCACCGCTCGACGCGCGGGAGCAAGGGCTCTCCAACGAGCCCAAGCACGGCCTCGTCCGTGCCCTGTAGCATGTTTCCCACGGTCGCCACCGTCCCGGACCTCGCCGGCGTCGAGACGCCGGTGGGGTTGACCCACTTGACCACGGCAGAACCCCCCTGGGTCGATGACAGGTGGGGCCAGCCCCTGTTAATTAGTTTAGGTGTTAGATTAGTTAACACTAATTAAGTTAGCTAATTAGATAGGCCACTGACATGCGGGCCCCACCCGGCTAACTAAGTTAGTTAGGGCTAACTAACTTGGTTAGTTGACTGGGTCACTGACCAGTGGACCCCACTGGTCAGGTTTGACCTGGTCGACGCCTTTGACCTGCTGACGTCACCCCGGCGTCATGCTGACGCAATAATTCCTTTCTGGAATTTAAATAAATCTTAAATGATTTAATAATTCCAGAAAATAGCTAAAACTTCTAAAATTCATAGAAATTCAACCGTAACTCCAAATTAAATAATTTATATATGAAAAATTATCAGAAAAATTCAAGGAATCCATCTGTACCATTTTCATGCATGTTAGAACAACTTATAGCTGCTGTTTAGCACAAATCAATTAAATGGCATTTGAATAATCACATATGGAGTTTGAATTTGAATCTTGTATTCAAACCAACTTCATTTAATCTGTGGCTAGTTGCATTAGCCCAAAACACATTCATTTTGCCATGTCATGATCATGCATCATATTGTGCATTGCATTGATTATGTTTCCTTCTGTGTTGCCGGTATTTGTCCCCTCTCGATAGACGTGATACCGATGATGTGATCGTTGACACTGATGAAGACTCAATGCTATCTTCAGAAGTGCCAGGCAAGCAAAACCCCCTTGTTCATTCCGATACAATCCCACTCTCTCGCTCTTGCTCTCTTTTACGGCATTAGGACAACAACGATTCATCTGTTACCTGCTGCGGTAGCTGAACCCCTTTATCCTTTGCATGACCTGTCATTGCCACAGTAAATAGATGAAACCCACTAGCATGAGTAGGAGTTGTTTGAGCCCTGTTGTGCCTACTCATTCATGCTTGTTTGTCATGGCTGCTACTGCTTAGAGTCGAGTCGGGTCTGATTCATCCGGGATGAATCAGAGGTGTGTGAACATGTCCTACTGTGTGTGAGCTAAGTGGGTGAACACGATTTGGTAAAGCTAGCGGTGAGAGGCCATGTAGGAGTACATGGTGGGTTGTCTCATTGCAGCCGTCCTCAGGAACTGAGTTCTGTGTTTGTGATCCATGATTCAGCTACTACCACGCATTGGGCCCGAAACCAATGGACCCTCTCGGCTTCTTGATCACCCTTGTCCTCTGTCCAGGAGTTGCAAGTAGTTTCTGGTGTTTGTAGTATGCTGGAGGCCGTGCGCAGCGCTGACCGTAGGGGTGGGCTGTGATGCGGTAGGCATGTGGCACGGTGTACCGGGCGCCCGTTTGGTGTCTCGGGAACCCTGTTCACATCGTTTGGGGCTGTGAGCGAAACTCCGGCCGGATCTCCTCATGGATGGAACCCGAATAGGCGATAAACCTGGACTAGAGACTTAGGTGATTAGGTAGGTCGTGGCCGACACCCACGTTGGGCTTCCGCTTGAAGGTTGCCGAGTACATGTCGTGTAAACGGCGGTAAGTGGTGAGAGCGTGTGTGAAGAAGTACACCCCTGCAGGGTTAACCTAATCTATTCGAATAGCCGTGTCCACGGAAAAGGACTTCTGGGTTGCTTATATCAGTTCATAGACAAGTGAAAGTGGATACTCTAAAATACGCAAGATAAGCGTGAGTGCTATGGATGGCGCTCTCGTAGGGAGACGGGAGCGGATCCATAGTGGTGTATTGATATGGTGAATATGTGGACTCGTGTGCGCCACCTCAAAAGAGTTACATTGCAGTCGTAGTTCAGGATAGCCACCGAGTCAAAGCTGGCTTGCTGCAGTTAAACCCCACCATCCCCTTTGTTGATAATGATGCATATGTAGTTAGTTCTGATGTAAGTCTTGCTGGGTACATTTGTACTCACGTTGCTTAATTTATGTTTTTGCAGAGAGACTTCACTCTCACTAGTATTTCCGCGTGGTCTTCGACGTTTAGCTTGTTACCTCAGCTACGATCTTGTGCCTCGGCAGGATTTGGTAGATAGTCAGGCTCCCCAGCCTTTTTCATTTATAGATGTCTGTACTCAGACATGATAGCTTCCGCTTGTGCTTTGATTTGTATGCTCTGATTGTTGGGTCATGAGACCCATGTTTGTAATATCTCGCTCCTCGGAGCCTATTGAATAAATTACTTGAGTCGTAGAGTCATGTTGTGATGCCATGTTGTATTTGCACATATCGAGCATATTGTGTGTATGCTATTGAAATGCTTGGTATGTGTGGGATCTGACCATCTAGTTGTTTATCTTTAGTAGCCTCTCTTACCGGGAAATGTCTCCTAGTGTTTCCACCGAGCCATGATAGCTTGCTATTGCTCCGGAACACTTAGGCTGGCCGGCATGTGTCCTTCTTCGTTCCTGTGTCTGTCCCTTCGGGGAAATGTCACGCGATGAATACCGGAGTCCTGTTAGCCCGCTACAGCCCAGTTCACCGGAGTCCTGCTAGCCCAGTGCTACAGCCTGGATTCACTCGCTGATGACCGACACGTTCGATGCTGGGTCATGGATGCCTGTCCCTGTAAGTCTGTGCCACTTTGGGTTTACGACTAGCCATGTCAGCCCGGGCTCCTTATCATATGGATGCTAGCGACACTGTCATATACGTGTGCCAAAAGGCGCAAACGGTCCCGGGCAAAGGTAAGGCGACACCCGTGGGAATACCGTGCGTGAGGCCGGAAAGTGATATGAGGTGTTACATGCTAGATCGATGTGGCATTGAGTCAGGGTCCTGACAGCAAGAGAAAAGGATATATCTAGGCCCATCAAATACCACTGGACATGAGCACTACCACAAGCAGCAGCTGCCGTCATCCGTCGCCATAGGCCAGCGGTACACATGAGCCACCGCCACACACGAAATCCCAAATAGCAACAGAACGAGTTGGCCAACCCACCTAAGATCCGCCACTGCATGCAGCTAGCAGCGGCGACCCAGCCGCAATCGGCCAGCTCCACTTCTCCAAAGATAAAGGAGGTGTCGAGCTCCTTCTCTGAATTCACCTCACAGAAGCCATCTAAATTTTCTTTGAATCGTTCCCGGTTTTTCCTCTCATAAATTTTCACGCATTAGGTGTTCATCTCATCACCCATTGAGTAGCATTTGTTTTTTCACTTCCGCTTCGGTAGACCCCTTGTAAACACAAGGAGGGCTGAGATTGCCCAATACCCCTTCATAACAAAGGGTAGGATGGGCATAAGATTGCCCCGCCGGCCCGCCCGCCCGCAAAAAAAAACAGACGGAGGTATACGTATATGAATACAGGCCGGCCGCCCGCCCGGGAGGGAAAAAATTAAAGCGGCCGCTCGCAGTCAACGCGTTGTCGGTGGCGCCGCGCCGGCCCCACCCCCACGCCCGCCGGCCCCACGCAATCCCACACCCATCGTGTGGCGTGTCGGCCGCCAATCACGGCGCCCGAGGCGCGCATGCACGCAGGCGGTTCGACGCGCGTGCCTTCTTGCGTGCCGCGCCTGCCGGACGCCACCGCTGCCGCCTCCTCGCCTGCCGCGCCGCCTGCCGGAC
>NC_041392.1:329221780-329226609 GCF_002162155.2 Triticum dicoccoides | reverse complement strand
CTGCCGCGCGACCGCTGACGCCTGCCGTCGCTGTCGGCTCCTCGGCTGCCACGCCGATGCTGCCACCCGACCGGCCCGCCGCCTGGCCTGCCCCCTCCCGACGCGCTGTTCGCTTCGCCCGACGGTCAAACGCCGCCTCGCCTGCCACGCGCATTAACGCGCCGGCGTTAATAACCACGGCGCCGCCTGCCCGCCTCCCTCCCTCCCCCCGCTATAAAACGGCACCGGCCCGATGGCTTTCTTCCGCCACCTCCCGCACCTCCCGCACCCTCCACCTCCACGCCACCTCCCGCACCCGATGGCTTTCTTCGGCGGCAGCAGCAGCACCGGTGGCGGCGCCGCCGCCGACGCCCCCGGCGCATGGCCGACGAGCATCGGAGGGCCGGAGACGGAGGAGCTCCACCACTACTGCCTCCCCGTGCCGCCGGGCTGCCGTCTACCGCGCAACTAGAAGATCGACGCGGAGGGCTTTGCGACGTTGGGTCCCGGCGCGACGGAGGAGGAGCTCCGCAACCACAGCGGCGGCCGGCACAACATCGAAGGCCGAAAGCGGTTTTGGCGCGGGAAGGACTATTGGGAGGTGATGGCGGCCTTCCGCCTTGCCGCGGCCGGCGAGACCCCCGATCTGACGGGCCACAGCGGCCGTCTTCGCGCACCGCCTCCACCGCAATATCGCCGCAGACGTGGCGGCGGCCACGGTGTGTACCCGGCACGGGCGCCCGCGCCGGCCGCCCCTTCCTCGCCGCCGGGTATCGAGTTGCCGCCGGAGCAGGTCATCCTCCGCGAGGACGGTGATCCGGATGACACGCCGGGGTACCACGTCGCCCTACGGGCGTCGGAGGCTGCAGCGGCGGCGGCAGAGGCGATGGAGGCCGCCGAGATTGCGGACGCAATCCAGGCGGCCGAGGCGGCGCAGCAGGCGGCGATGGCGGCGCAGCAGGCGGCGATGGTGGCGCCGGAGTGGCAGCAGGTGCCGCCGGAGTGGCAGCAGGAGTGGCAGCAAGCGCCGGCGGCGGCGGAGGAGGAGGATTCCGACGACGATCCGATAGACTGGGACGACCTCGCGAACCGGTCCAGCAGCGACGATGACGGCGGCGACGGCCCGGCCGTCATTGACCTCGTCAATAGCGACGACGAGTAGTTTTTTTGTGTTTTTTATTTAATTTGGTTATGTCGTTGTAAGCCTAAGTAGTAGACTTTATGTGGTGAACTTTTAATCGTTGAGTTAGCCCGAGTATGTAAAATATTTTATCTATGTTGAATGAAATTTGAGTGAATTTAATTTTGTCCATTTCATTCGAGAGTTTTGATTTGATGATGCGTTTGTACATAAATACTTGCTAAAAGCGCTTAGTATGAGAGTACGTCCTACACGCACGATATGGACAAAAACAGAGAGGAAAGACACGTCGCGTCACGTTCGGACATCGGTGTAGGGTACTTTTTCCTTAAAAACCCCAGAAAATGCGTGGTTTTAATGGATATTGCACTATACCGTTCTCTCTCCAATGGCCCTGACCAACCCCATCCAAACATATCACTCTTCCTCTGCACAGGCAACCCATCTCTTGCATGTTTGGACAACCGATGAAGGACACAACACTTTGGTATTTCAGTTAAATTCAGATGATGGAGAACAAACAGAATGTGTTTGCATGGCAGCCCTTTCCGAACCATCCTAAGACAACTGCATGTAATAGTTTCTTCTGAGTTACCTGGTTCATAAACAACATTATACCTAAACTTGTGGTTATCCTTCCATGTCACAATGAATGTCTCACGTCCAATTCCCACGAGCGTCTCAAATATCTCCAGCTGACCCATCTTATGCAAATCATCTTGCAAGATTTAGAAATTAGCAGGTGTGAATACTTTGGCGGCATGCTCCTCAAGGACTTTATATTCAGTAACAGACGGTGGTTCCTTCTGGAATGCCTCGCAGTCATCGTACACCTCGTTCTCACGCAGGCGAACTATACAGTTCTCATAATGCACCACCAAATCAACAATTGTCATACCGTAGTCCAGGTGAAGGTGAAGGCAGGAGTTGAGGCTTTCACTCCTCTGGTTACTTCGCATACCAAGAAAAAAACCATCGGAAAGATATGAAGCTGCCCACAGTCTCCTCTTCCTGTACATCCTGTCAAGCCACTCTTCAGTTCTATCCGTCTTCCACTTATCATAGAAAGCTTTCCATCTCTGCTCAAAGTTCGCTTGAGAGGTGGCATAGTACAGGAGCGATCTGAACTCATCCAGTGACTTGTAATGCAGGTGCCTCTGCATATTTTTCTCGATATGCCACGAACAAAGACGATGGAAAACATCTGAAAGGACGGTCCGAATAGCCCGGATCATTGCAGCGTCACCGTCTGTGATTATTGACTTTGGCTTCACCTGACAGTTTGCCTTCATAAATGTCTGCAGCAGCCACACGTATGTCCCTTCCGTCTCGTCAGCAATGATGGCACAACCAAACACTGTGGTGCAACGGTGGTTGTTAACTCCTACAAAGGGGACGAACGGCATACCGTATCTGTTCATCTTATACGTGCTATCAAACACAACCACATCTCCGTAGTCCTGATAGTCCCTCCGCGACTGTGCATCGCACCAGAACATACTCTTCAGTCGCCCTTCCTTGTCACGCACATACTCAAAAAAAAAACTCAGGGTCCTTCTCCTTCCTACTCCTCATAATGCCAACTGCCGTCTCTGCATCACCCTTTGCAATGAGCCTCATTTTTTCTCTGCAACAAAGATTGTAAATGTCCCTCCGGATAAGCCCGCACTTATCGTACGAACCGTATCTGCTGATGAAGTTGTCCATTATAATATGCTTTCTTATCCCGGCCGCTTCCATGGCCAATATCTCGGCCCTCTGCCCATCTCCAATCCGTCTGTGTGACCATAAAAAACAAACCTCGTCGGGCCGAGCCATTGCGTGGTTGTGATCATCCACGAATGATGCGATGAACCAAACGCCACGTTCTCTGTCCAGCTTCACCACCATATGTGCACCGCAGTCACAACGAGTCTCCGGTCTAAGCCTGCGCTTGCGGCCCTCCATGGTTATGAACTTGCTCTGCCTTCTCCCAGCCCTGGAGCAAAGAAACCGCTGGTACCGGATCATTCCCGAAGCACCTCGTTTCACCTTCTGTTTCCTTATGCTAAACCCGTGTTCTCTGGCGTGATTGTTGTAGAATATGTATGCATCCCCTTGCGACCGAAAGGTCATAGCCATGACCTTCCAATGTGTCTCAAGCATCTTCTGCTGCCTTTGAGCCTCCTCAATATCGATCTCTCCCTCATCGTGATCAACGCTCGGACCATCTGACTCCTCCTACAACATTCATTTCAAAATATATATGTCAAATTATTATCATTTAAATCATACTATTGATCCATGTACAACATCTATCAACTAACCTGGCTCAAGTTATCTGCAAATGATTCCTGCCAACTATGTTGCATATTGTCAACATCCACATCTTCTTGGAAATTTGTACACAGATATACAGTTAGCCATGCCATACTTTGCAATTTCGAAAATAAAAAAATATACGACACTTACGTTTTCGCTATTTGCGCCATGTTCATTATTATCAAAATCCTCCGGAGGTAAGATATCATATGACGAGACGGAATCGTTGTCGCTGCTGTCATCATCTTCGTTCAAGTTATCGTTATTGGTCTTAGTCACCTTATCAGTACCATTCTCGTCCCTCCCGAATGCAGATTCTTCGTCCATGTCAACACGCCTAACTCACAGAACTGCAAAACATCGTGTGTTAGGTTTAGTACAATGCATCATGCCCAAAGCAACGCTACTTCTGTAAATCATGCCCTAGTCCGTAGAGGAGGCGCTGCGGCGGGAGGTTTTGATGAACCCTAAACCCTAAATCCGTACATGCATGAACTAGCCCTCACTTCTATCCAGCGGCGAGTCTACTAGACAGGCTTAAACAGGCTCAAGCCTACCCTCCAGAAAAACAATTTTTTTAGTACTGCTATTACTACTTTCATTCCAGCTCATTACTACATCTATTATCCAGTAGAAAACACACAACACCACGCATGCGCAGTTACGGGCAGCACAAACGAATGACCAGTCTGCATCAACTGTGTAATTACTCGTTCATGTACTGTAAACGAATTTAGTGCCCAACGCAACTTATTTGCAAAAAAAGAAAAATAAAAAAATGGGTTTGCATGCATGTATTCCTCACGCAAAACCTGTATCTATCCCGCTAGGTTTAGATGACGGGCATGACAAACCTTGGCCTGCGGTGTAGACGTCGACGACGTTCGACGACAGTGCTGCGGAGGCGGCGTCAGACGTCGGGCCCTTCACGTCCCCGGCGTACAACGACGACGGTTAGATGTCGCGACGGACGACGTTGCGACGGCGAGGGCGGTGTCGGACGGGGTTCGGGCGGCGAGGGCAGCGTCAGACGTCGGGCCCTTCACGTCCGCGTCGTCGGGCGAAGTTGGGACGGGCGACGTTGGGACGGGCGACGTTGGGACGGTGAGATGCGGCGACGGGTGAAGTTGGGACGGTGAGATGCGGCGACGGGGGCGGCGGCGGGCGACGTCCAGACGCCGAGGGCGGCGACGGGCGACGTTGGGACGGCGAGGGTGGCCTCGCACGGGGTTCGGACGGCGGCGATCCGCTGCGGCGGCGATCGCCAACTCTGGAAATACCGTGATTAGCGGGCGGGCGACTAGATGGGCGGGCGAGAAGATGGGGGCGGGCCCAGATCATGGGTACTTTTTTTTTCATGCGCGCGGTATACGTATGCCCGGCAGAGCTGTACAATACGAGGTGGGCA
>NC_041392.1:329193260-329221453 GCF_002162155.2 Triticum dicoccoides | reverse complement strand
TACCGAAGCAAGCCCCTTGTTTTTTACTCTTTACAAATTGTATTGTATGTAGCCACGGTCAAGGCAGTGAGCAAGGAATTAATTCAGAATTAAATACTTTAGTGTGTGCTCTTCTTTAGCTTGGCCAGCCCATCAATTCGTCCGTACCTCCATCACTGCTGGATTAACAAGCATTCCATCCTCCTCCATTAGCTGATTCATATCTTTGCTTCGTCAAGAATTTCTTCGTTGGTGCAATCTATCTGATTACAGTCTACACTCCAATCATGAATTGCTAATTCCTTAGCCTATAAAATCATCTCAACTTACATGTATGTGTGCAGCAGCCGGTACTCCAGAGTTTCTTTAAGGCTAATCAAGCCTACAATATAGATATATCAAAAAAACATTGAAGCAGATCAGTTTGTCATCTTCCTCGATGAAGCCACCCAATGGACATGCTATAACAGACTGGTGACTAAGTGCTTCGCTATCATGGACATGGTTCGAGTTGATCCACGGCCACTGATTCCGGAACACAACAGGTAAGGTATCACAAACAAAACTTACATGATTAGTTCCTCAATCCATCCAATTTCATATAGAACCCATCCAGACCACCTTGATTTCTAATGACGGGTTTAGAAAGATAGGGTTTTGACATCTACATAATTCTCTACATTGTTGTTCACTATGCATTGTATGAAGTGCTTGAGGTATTTCTTAGTTGAATTACTTTTAAAATATCTGCACCAAACATGAAATTGGTCAGGTTACTTTTCGTATTATCATATAGAAGACGTAGTAACTTTTACTTAGTCTTCTACATTTTCTGAGCATCAAGATGCATACATTATTTATATATATGTATTTGATATTTTTTAAGGAATGTATTCATTTTCCTCCCTTCTCTAATTCTCTTCGAAATGTTTCTTGCCAATATTTCCTTGCAATTGCAAGTTGAGATGGTATAAACCCCCGTTCTATTGTATGTTAGAAGACCCTATGGTGGTGCATGACATTTGTAAGTTTTCTTACTTTCTAAACATATATAATTACATCTATTTTTTCCAAGAAACCTATATATATATTACTGTACTTTGAATCTAATTCAGACTGTTTTGTAAACAATCATAGCTGCTGTTATAATAACTGGTAACTGAGAAATAATATTAATGGCGAGCTTTCATGACCTTTTATTATCAAGAAGGAATAAAATTGTTCATCCCGGTAATCTCTGCAAGGGAAATACTTATATAAGTTACAAGGAAATTTTCATAATGCCGATTTGGTAATACATGCACTAATTAATGGGATACTTATCCGATGGATCATTGTTGTGTAATCCCTTGATCGATGTGCCTTTTCAGGCTACACTGACCATGCATTACATCTTCGCTTTGACAACACTTAAATATCAATTTTGGGATGATGTGAACGACTACTTTTTCAGTTATTTGAGCCTCCACTTCACCAATAATCAACAAACAAATTAGTTGCTTCTTGGAGTCCTTAATGTAGGTTACTTTTCAAATATGAAGTATAAATTTATGATTATCAACATGGTATATATAAGTCATAAATCTACTGATTGCGTGCGTACATATTTACTTGACAATATAAGACCATTGTCAATCTACAAAACTCGCTTCTATTTATTATGCACAATAGTTAAAAGAATACTTGATAGATGATATTTGAAAATACATTACTATATTGTTGCCTACAGGGCCTGAATTCCAACTGTTCCAAATATTTAGAATACTTCACAGAAAACACATTATTCAGTTAGATGAGTGTTTTTTATACTGAAGAAATCATTATCTATAGCCAATCTTTTGTACAACAGAGTACTCTAGATAGCAAAAAATGTACCCTTCTACTCCCGAGCTCAAGCTCATTTGAGTTCAGGATGAACAGTAAATTCTGAAAAAGAATGAAAAAAATTCAAAACATTCTAATTTTTTGGTGTAAACTTTCACAAATGTTCTTAGTGCATGGTAATTTTGAGCTCGAAATAACATTTGTCGAAGACGTGGCAAATAAAAAAAAATTAGCACTCTAAAATACTTTCAAAAATAGCATTTTTGGAGCATTGATTTTGTTTTTTTACCAGGACTTACAAGAATGTTTTTTATGATAAAATTTTGAAAGAGCATAAAACATTTGTTAAAGTTTGCACCCAAAAAATCAAATTTATTTTGAATTTTTTTACTATTTTTTACTTTTCCTGTTCATCAGGGTGAATTTGAGCTCTGGTAGATACTTAGCATCCAGATAGCAAGCTTTATTTTTGCATAGGCTGCGAGACATTATAACTTAACAGACATATCTACCATGATATATTATGAACTATTAAACATGGTCTAAAGAAAAATGGGAAAAATTTATGCTATGTGAAATATGAAGGAAATGTTAAATGTTAAGCATGATCACATAATCAGAAAATACATACATGCCACTAGATTTACTTAATGAAACCACTCTTTGTGCCGAAGTTGCTGAAAAAAGTAACAAAAAATTTCTATGCCTATCGACAGTGATATATATTCTAAATTGCTCATGTAGTACCCATGAAGCCTTTAGAATCTCCATGCAGATTTGTATTATACAATTATGTCTAGCGTCCAGTTTTTTCCAATCTATTGATGGAAGTGAAAAATTCTTTCCTTTTCTTGTGAATTCTACTAGAGTCTAAACTTATGTGCATTTGTAAGAAACTGATTTAATCTATCCCCACGTTTTTCTATAGAGGAAAGATATGAATACGTTAATGACAATTATAAATGAGCGACATTTGTGCTTCTGTATGAGATATGAAGAAAATGTTGATTGAACTCAATAGAGATATAGTCTCCTATCTGCAAATGGTATAGAGTACTGGAATTCTGAATTCTCTTAACTTCGATCGCATGAATAGGAGGATCTTGATTGGCCACTACGTATAGCACATAGTATGTTAGTGTTGTCACATAAAATCTTTTTTCTAAATTAATGTTATTTTCATTGGTTATATTGTCAAACAACAACAATGTATCTGACCAAGTTTCTGTTCGGTATATAATTTTGACTTAATAACTAAAATGAAATTCCCGTATTTTCAATCTCCACAGAACACTGTACTAATGTGTGAAAGTAAGTGTGCATATTTGATGTAACTATCTCTTGATGCTCAGTTACATACAAAAACACATACGTAAAGTAATCTAGCCACACAAATGCGCGGGTAACACTTCTAGTTTCCATAAAGGTACCACCCGTGGCGGAATCTAAAAGATTTCTAGAAACAAAATTCAGTCCCGCATAAAAATTTGTATGATCGTCCAAAGATTTAAACCATGAGTAGGAGAATTTCTTAGCATCAATTTCATTCTTTCCCAAGATTGCGCAACATGTTCATGCTCAAGTTGCTTAAAATTCATGATCCGAGTTCTGAGGGGAATAATTTTCGCAGGAGGAAAATACTTAGTAATAAAAGCATCTTTGCACTTATCCCAAGAATCAATCTATTGCGAGGCAATGAACAAAACCAAATTTTTGCATGATCTCGCAAAGAGAATGGAAATAGTTTCAACTTCACAATATCATTGTCCACATCTTTTTTCTTTTGCATATCGCATAATTGTACGAATGTGTTAAGATGGGATACGACATCCTCATTTGGAGTACCACTAAATTGATCTTTCATGACAAGATTCAACAAAGTGGCATTAATATCACAAGACTCCGCACTAGTGGAGGGAGGAGCAATCGAAGTGCTAATAAAAACATTATTATTGCTATTGAAAAATCACATAATTTGGTATTTTCTTGAAACATCGCAACTACGCAAACAAGAACGCAAACAAAAACAAATCTGGCGAGAAAACGGCAAAGGAAAAAGAGGGCGAGTAAAACGGGGAATTTTTGTGAAGTGGGGGAGATGAAAATGAGAGGCAAATGGAAAATAATGTAAATTGCCAGGAGATGAGATTTGTGACTAGGAACCAGATAGATGTTTATGATGTCTCCCCAACAACGGCGCCAGAAATTCCTTTTGAGGTCGCTTGAACTACGCCGGTATTTCCCCAAAGAGGAAGGGATGATGCATCACAACTACGGTAGGTATTTCCCTTAGATATGAAACCAAGGTATCAATCCAGTAGGAGAACCAAGTAACACTATGTAAACGGTACCTGCACACGGAGAACAAATACTTGCATCCCGATGCGTATAAGGGGTTGTCAATCCCTTCTTCGGGTAACGACGCCAGAAATTGTCAAGTTGACGGGATAAAATTGTGATAGATTGGATAAATAGATCTCGATGAAACACGAAATAAAAGATGCAAATAGAAAAGTGCAGCAAGGTATTTTTGGGTTTTTGGAATAATAGATCTAAAAATAAAAGTGGCAAATAATAGATCGGAAAGCAAATATGATAAAAAATAGACCCAGGGGCCGTAGATTTCACTAGTGGCTTCTCTCAAGAAAATAACACTCGACGGGTAAACAAATTACTGTTGTGTCACAGCCCTAGATTTGTTTGTAGATAGTTGCATCGGTGAGCATCATGCATCCTGTTATTTTCAAGAAACTTGAAATGAGGAAATTGAAAGCCTCAGAAATCATCTTAAAAGAAGGGCAAGAACCCTTTAAATTGCATTCAGTGATTCCAAATTGCCTTAAAAATAGTGTTGAGAATTTTGGCAAAGGTTATATACCAAACCAAAATTTTGGAACATTTTTAAGGGGTTATTTGGCCTCTGAATTTAAAACAATATTCTATTTGAATTTGAAAATATATTCAAATATATATGGGATATGTTTTCAAATGCTCTGTGATAATTTATGTGCCTCTGGAAAAGTCCATGAGGCAACATAAAAATACTCAGAGGATGTTCTGGCATTGTTTGAATTCAAAACAGTGGCAAAGGATTAAATAAAAGAAAACAGAAGGGAAATTAAAACAGAACATAACTTACCTGTAGCAGCAGCCCACCTGATCCGGCCCATCAGGTGGCCCATCCCACCACCGCAGCCCCCTCTGTCGTCTTCCTCCCCGTGCCAGTAGACAGGGCGCGTGCTCGTCGCGCGCGCGCCAGCTCCTGCTTCCACCGCGACGCCCCGACTCTTCTGAACGCGTCACGGAGACGCCCTCGACCCCCTGCGTCTCTCCCCTCTCACTCTGGACCCCCTCCCCCTCCTTTGCTCTCTCTCACGCGCATGGCCGAGCGAGACCATCGCCGTCGCTTGCTGTCACCGCGTCCACCGTGTTCCCCGAGCTGCCCCGAGCTATCCCCGAGCTCCGCCACCTCGTTCCCTACCTCCTCACCGAGCCAAGCTACCGGAAGGGCCCCGAAGCGCCACCCCGCCGCTTTTCCCCTCCTCGGCCGCTGGAGATTCGCCTCGCCGCCCCACTCAGCTCCGGCCTTCCCCGAGCCCGCTTCGACGCCTGCTACAACCGCCTTGAGCTCCTGCTCCTCCTTCCCCTCTCCGTTTTCTCGGTTGCACGCCGTAGTCACTGTTTCGCCGATGACCGAACTCCGCCGCCGCCGACGCTCCGGTGACCATTTGGTCCCGGGCGCGTGTCCACCGAGCTCACTGCACCGTGTAGAGCATCTCCAGTGCTTCGCCCCGCCCGTTTACACATCGCAGCCGTGCTCCCGCGCACACCCGAACGCCGGCCGCCGCGGCCGAGCTCCTCACCATCGTCTCCGGCCGCCCCAGCCCCTGCAACCACCACCGCTGGACGCGCCGCATCGCGGCCGTTCCAACGAGACCAACCCCGCTTGCTCCCGTTGCCGGAGTTGGCCGGGCGGGCAACACCGCCGCGTCCTGGTTACGCCGGCGATTAGCCGCCGGTGATAGCCACTGTTTGGGGTTAAACACCCCGCTAACTAAGCCTCTAAGCCACTAACAGCTGGGCCCCACCACGTAACTAATCGGCTAACTAAAACAGATTAAGGTTAAGCTAATTGTAGTGGCCCCACGTGCAGTTTTGACTATGCTGACGTGTCCGTTGACCGGGCCCGACCTGTCTATGACCCTAGGCAGCACTGGGTCACTGACCAGTGGGTCCCACTGGTCAGGTTTGACCTGGACTGCGTCTGTTGACCAGATGACGTCAGCATGATGCAAGGCTGATGCAGTAAATGCTTTTCTGTATTTTTAAATAAATCTAAATGATTTATTTATTTTCAGAAAATGCCCAAAACTTCTAAAAATCATAGAAATTAAACCGTAACTCCAAATGAAATAATTTATATATGAAAAATTATCAGAAAAATATGAAGAATCTTTATGCCATGTTCATGCATGTTTGAGCAAGTTAACATCACCAACTAGGACAATTCATGTTTATGGAATATATGGTATGTAGTTTTGGAGTTGGAATTTACTATATGTTTGAATTCCACTTCAATTAATATGACTAACTGTTGCATTAGGTGGATTCAGTACCTTAACATGCCATGATCATGCATCATATTATGCATTGCATTGATTGTGTTCTTTCCATGTTTGCCAGTGGTTGTCCCCTCTCAATAGATGTGGTTTCGACGATGAGTTTGCTGACACCGATGAAGAGCTATATTATCTTCAGAAGTGCCGGGCAAGCAAAACCCCCTTGCTCATTCCGATAAAATCCCACTCTCTCGCTCCTGCTCTCTTTTACTGCATTAGGACAACAATGATTCATCTGTTACTTGCTGCGGTAGTTGAACCCCTTATCCTCTGCATGACCTGTCATTGCCACAGTAAATAGATGAAACCCACTAGCATGAGTAGGAGTTGTTTGAGCCCTGATGTGCCTACTCATTCGTGCTTGTTTGTCATGCCTGCTATTGCATAGAGTCGTGTCAGGTCTTGTTCATCGGGGATGAGTCAGAGGTGTGTGAACATGTCCTACTGTGTGTGAGCTAAGTGTGTGAACACGATTTGGTAAAGGTAGCAGTGAGAGGCCATGTAGGAGTACATGGTGGGTTGTCTCACTGAAACCGTCCTCAAGAACTGAGTTCTGTGTTTGTGATCCATGAAACAGCTACTACCACACATTGGGCCCTGAAATATGACCCCGCTCGACTTATTGACCCCTCTTGTCGTCTGTCCAGGAGTTGCAACTAGTTTCTGGTGTTTGTAGGTTATGTGTTGGCGGCCGTGCGTAGCGCTGACCCTAGGGGTGGGCTATGATGCGGTAGATACACTGTGGCCGGGTATGCCGGGCACCCGTTTGGCGTTTCGGGACCCTGTACACATCGTTTGGGGCTGTTGAGGACACCCCGGCCGGATTTCCTTGCGGATGGAACCCGAATAGGCGATAAAACTGGACTAGAGACTTGTGCGGTTAGTCAGGTCATGGTCTACACCCACGTCGGCTTTCTCTTGAAGTCTGCCGAGCACATGTCGTGTGCAGACGCTAAGTGGTGGAAACATGTGTGACGAAGTACACCCCTGTAGGGTATAAAACTATTCGAATAGCCGCGTCCGCAGTAAAGGACTTCTGGGTTGCCTATAACAGTTCATAGACAAGTGAAAGTGGATACTCTAACACTCGCAAGATAAGTGTGAGTGCTATGGATTGCCTTCTCATAGGGAGACGGGAGCGGATCCATAGTGGAGTATTGAATGGTGAATATGTGGACTCGTGTGCGCCACCTCAAAAGAGTTGCTTGTAGTCGTAGTTCAGGATAGCCACTGAGTCAAAGCTGGCCTGCTGCAGTTAAACTCCACTACCCTTTTGTTGATACCGATGCATATGTAGCTAGTTCTGATGTAAGCCTTGCTGAGTACTTTTGTACTCACATTTGCTTAATTTATGTTTTGCAGAGAGACTTCAGTCTCGCTAGTAGTTTCACGTGGACTTCGACGTTTAGCTTGATACCTCAGCTACGATCTTGTGCCCTCGGCAGGATCTGGTAGATAGTCAGGCTTCTTAGCCTTTTTCATTTGTAGATGTCTGTACTCAGACATGTTAAGCTTCCGCATGTGCTTTGATTTGTATGCTATGATTGTTGGGTCATGAGACCCATGTTTGTAATATCTCGCTCCTCGGAGCCTAATGAATAAATACTTGAGTCATAGAGTTATGTTGTGATGCCATGTTCTATTCAAACATATTGAGCATATTGTGTGTATGATTGAAATGCTTTGTATGTGTGGGATCCGACAATCTAGTTGTTTATCCTTGGCAGCCTCTCTTATGGGGAAATGTAGTCTAGTGCTTCCATGAGCCATAGTAGTCCTCTACAGCCCGGTTCACCGGAGTCCTGCTAGCCCAGCACTACTGCTCAGGACACTTGACTGGCCGGCATGTGTTTCACTTCGTTCCTATGCCTGTCCCTTCAGGGAAATGTCACGCGATGACATCCGGAGTCCTACCTAGCCTGCTACAGTCCGGGTTCCCCGGAGTCCTGTTAGCCCAGTGCTACAGCCCGGATTCACACGCTGTTGACCGACATGCTCGATGTGATTCATGTATGCCTGTCCCCATAGGTCTATGCCGCTTTGGGTTCACGACTAGCCATGTCGGCCCGGGTTCTTTGTCATATGGATGCTAGCGACACTATCATATACGTGAGCCAAAAGGCGCAAACGGTCCCGGGCCTTGGTAAGGCGACACCCGTGGGGATACCGTGCGTGAGGCCGCAAAGTGATATGAGGTGTTACCGGCTAGATCGATGTGACTTGGAATCGGGGTCCTGACATGTTGGGCAATTGATAGAACTTCAAATAATTATGATGATATCTAGGCAATGATCAATATATAGGCATCACGTCCAAGATTAGTAGCCCGACTACTGCCTGCATCTACTACTATTATTCCAGGCATTGACCGCTATCCAACATGCATCTAGTGTATTAAGTTCATGGAGAAACGAAGTAATGCAATAAGAATGATGACATGATGTAGACAAGATCTATTCATGTAGGAATAGACCCCGTCTTGTTATCCTTAATATCAACGATCAATACATGTCTTGCTGCCCCTTCTGTCACTAGGAAAGAACACCGCACGATCGGACCCATCACAAAGTGCCTCTTCCCATGGCAAGGAAAATCGATCTAGTTGGCCTTACTAAACCAAAGATTCGAAGAAGAAATATGAGGCTATAAATAACCATGCTTATAAGAGATCAAAGAAGACTCAAATAACTTTCATGGATAAAATAGATCTGATCATAAACTCAAAGTTCATCGGATCCCAACAAACACACCACAAAAAGAGTTACATCAAATAGATCTTCAAGAGACCATCGTATTGAGAATCAAAACAGAGAGGAAGCTATCTAACTACTTCCTACAGATCCGTAGGTCTACAATGAACTACTCACGCATCATCAGAGAGGCACCAATGTGGATGGTGAACCCCTCCGTGATGGTATTTAGTATGGTTCTCGTGGTTCTGGAACTTGCGGCGGCTGAAATTGTGTTTCATCGACTCCCCTAGGATTTTTGGGATATTTGGTTATTTATAGGGCGAAGAGGCGGTGCGGGAGGCCACCAAGGTGGGCACAACCCCAGGTGGGTTGTGCCCCCCTCAGGGTACCCCTCTGGTACTTATTTCGCCCAAGTTGTTCCTTCTGGTCCAGAAAAATTCTCCAAAAAGTTTGGCCGCATTTGGACTCCGTTTGGTATTGATTTTCTACGAAGTAAAAAACAAGCAAAAAAACAGCAACTAGCACTAGGCATTATGTTAATAGGTTAGTCCCAGAAAATGATATAAAGTTGCTATAAAATGATTTTAAAACATCCAAGAATGATAATATAACATCATGGAACATCCAAAAAATTATAGATACGTTGGATACGTATCAGTATTCGGTTAAGACATGGGCGAGGACGACAAGGCACTTCTGAACAAGATGTTAGATCGGATTCAGAGCCTCGCTATCTCGGACGACCGGACCTCGGTCTATGATCAGATCTGGGAAAAGTCTAGAGGTGCTAGAATTTTCAACCCACCCTCCACCCACCTAGTCGCTATCGTCAAACACTTCAATGATGTCCTAGCATACGCCTCCGAGGAGGCCATCGATAAGAATGGAGATATCGACGAGATGTCAGATACTACCTCGTCTCCTGCCACCACCAATACCGGCAAGTGGGTAGCTACCTCCATGTACGACTTCTACATGGTGGACACCCCCAAGGACGCAGGAGGAAGCATAAAAAACCCCAAGCACCGACGTAGGGGTCGTTGATAACCCACAAGTATAGGGAATCACAACAGTTTTCGAGGGTATAGTATTCAACCCAAATTTATTGATTCGACACAAGGGGAGCCAAAGAATATTCTCAAGTATTAACAACTGAGTTGTCAATTCAACCACATCTGGAAACTTAATATCTGCAACAAAGTATTTAGTAGCAAAGTAATATGATATTAGTGGTAACGGTAGCAAGAGGTAATGATAGCAAAAGTAATGTTTTTGGTATTTTGTAGTGATTGTAACAATAGCAACGGAAAAGTAAATAAGCGGAGAACAATATATGGAAAGCTCGTAGGCAAAGGATCGGTGATAGAGAATTAAGCCGGATGTGGTTCATCATGTAACAGTCATAACCTAGGGTGACACAGAACTAGCTCCAATTCATCAATGTAATGTAGGCATGTATTCTGAATATAGTCATACATGCTTATGGAAAAGAACTTGCATGACATCTTTTGTCCTACCCTCCCGTGGAAGCGAGGTCCTAGCGGAAACTAAGGGATATTAAGGCCTCCTTTTAATAGTGTACCGGACCAAAGCATTAACACATAGTGAATAGATGAACTCCTCAAACTACAGTCATCACCGGGAGTGGTCCTGATTATTGTCACTTCGGGGTTGCCAGATCATAACGCATAGTAGGTGACTATAGACTTGCAAGATAGGATCAAGAACTCTCATATATTGATGAAAACACAATAGGTTCAGATCTCAAATCATGGCACTCGGGCCCTGGTGACAAGCATTAAGCATATCAAAGTCGTAGCAACATCAATCTCAAAACATAGTGGATACTAGGGATCAAACCCTAACAAAACTAACTCAATTACATGATAAATCTCATCCAACCCATCACCGTCCAGCAAGCCTATGATGGAATTACTCACGCACCGCGGTGAGCATCATGAAATTGGTGATGGAGGATGGTTGATGATGACGACGGCGACAGATTCCCCTCTCCGGAGCCCCGAACGGACTCCAGATCAGCCCTCCCGAGAGGTTTTAGGGCTTGGCGGCGGCTCTGTATCATAAAACGCGATGAATCCTTCTCCCTGATTTTTCTCTCCCCAAGCACGAATATATGGAGTTGGAGTTGAGGTCGGTGGAGCTCCAGGAGGGCCATGAGGCAGGGGGGCGCGCCCCCACCCTCGTGGATAGGGTGTGGGGCCCCTAGCATGGATCGTTCTTCCAATATTTTTTATATATTCCAAAATAATTCTCTGTTGATTTTCAGGTCATTCCGAGAACTTTTATTTATGCACAAAAATAACACCATGGCAATTCTGCTGAAAACAACGTCAGTCCGGGTTAGTTCCATTCAAATCATGCAAGTTAGAGTCCAAAACAAGGGCAAACGTGTTTGCAAAAGTAGATATGATGGAGACATATCAGTCGTCGTAATGGAGGCACGGTAATGGCGAGACGAGCAATGGCAGCACCAGAAAATGATAATACCACCAACGATAATGCCGCTCTAGACGGTAGTTGACGGGGTCCTGTACCAAGGGTGGCTAACACCCAGGAGCCCGACCTTGACAACCGCAAGGGGGGCCTAGTAGGCCCAAGATGCAGGGCAAACCCTAGGAGGAAAGAAGACCTTCTTGATGCCCAAGACTAGAGGGCGACAGCACCCCAGATTGCATCTCACATGTAAACCCTAGTCCTCTCCTGTCTATATAAAGGGATGTCTAGAGTTCCCCTTGATCATCGATCCTCAGATAGGAGAACTCTCACTAGAAATATCATACACCATTGTAACCCCTTGCACGAGGTATCCCTCTATTATGAATCATCAAAACCAGCAAGACGTAGGGTATTACTCTCTGGAGGACCGAACCTGGAGAAACCCCTAGTGTGACCTCCAGTCCATGACTTCGAGCTGCGATTGGACCCCTACCATGGGATCTAATGGGAATTTGCTTTGTTAGGTGGCGTGTCAGGCATTGGCGGCGCTAGTTGAGACCGATCATGGATCGGATCTTCTTCCAATCCCGACGGCCTACCGCCGAGAGAAAGCCTGAACTTTGGCTCACTAACATTCACAATGGATGAGGCATGCTTGGTCGACATCAACCCACCAGCTCGCCCCACACGCACCATCTACATTGGCAACATCGCCTTCATCACCAACGCACACGGCAACCTCTGACTGTGTCTACCACCCGTCCGAACCGGGACGCGCGACGAGCTTTCGATCCCGACGGCCTTGACGACCAACCTCGCCGATCATTTCCGGTTCGGACCAAGGAACATGGGGGTTGTGTACCAGCACAAGCTCCGCCACAACTCCTAAAGAACATGCATCTCATTGATACGTCTCCAACGTATCTATAATTTGTTTATTGTTCCATACTATTATAGTATCAATCTTGGATGTTTTATATGCAATTATATATCATTTTTTGGGACTAACCTATTAACCTAGTGCCCAGTGCGAGTTGTTGGTTTTTGCTTGTTTTTGGCTTTTCAGAAAATCAATATCAAACAGAGTCCAAATGGAGAAAAAACTTTGGATTATTTATTCTAGACGAGAAGGGACCCTAAAAGGTTCTGGAGAAGACCTGGGGAGTCACAAGGAAGCGACAAGCCCAGGGGACACGCCCTTCAGGCTCGTGAGCCCCTCATGGCACCTCTTGACCTAACTCACCTCTATAAATTTCCAAATATTCCTAATACATCATAGAGCCACCCAAAATACTTTTTTCGTCGCCACAACTTTATGTTCTTCCACGATCCCATCTGGAGGACTTTTCCGGCACCCTGCCGGATGGGGAATCGATCATGGAGGGATTCTACATGATCATTGCTACCTTTTCGATGATGCGAGAGTAGTTTACCACAGACCTACATGTCCATAGCTAGTAGCTATATGGCTTATTCTCTCTGTTTGATCTTCAATACAATGTTCTCCTCGATGTTCTTGGAGTTCTATTCGATGTAATCTTCTTTTGCGGTGTGTTTGTTGGGATCCGGTGAATTGTGGGTTTATGATTAGATTATTCATGAATATTAATTGAGTCTTCTATGAATTCTTTTATTCTTGATTATTATAGCATTGTATTTTTCTCCGATCTATCCGGTTTGGCCAACTAGATTGATTTTTCTTGCACCGGAAGAGGTGCTTTGTGATGGGTTCAATCTTGCGGTGCTCAATCCCAGTGACATAAAGGGACATGACACATATTTGTATTGTTAGCATTAAGGATAAAATGATGAGGTTTATTCAAATTGCTTGGGTTTACTTTGTCTACATCATGTCATCTTGCTTAAGGCGTTACTCTGTTTTTATTAACTAATACCCTAGATGCATTCTAGATAGCGGTCGATGGGTGGAGTAATAGTAGTAGATGCAGGCAGGAGTCGGTCTACTTGTCTCGGACATGATGCCTATATACATGATCATTTCCTTGAATATCATCATAACAATATGCTTTTTTCTAACAATTGCCCAACAGTAATTTGTTCACCCACCGTACTTTATGTGCTCGAAAGAGGAGCCTCTAGTGAAAACTATGGCCCCCCGGGTCTACTTTTATCATATACAAAATCCAAAAATACCTTGCTACACTTTTATCTATTTCTATATTTTGCAATTTACTTATTTGCCTACCACTATGAGATTTGATCCTAGCAAATAACTGCCAAAGGGATTGACAACCCCCTTGTTTGTGTTGGGTGCAAGTATTTGCTTTTGTGTGTGTAGGTGCCGCTAACGAGGTTCTGTGTGGTTCTCCTACTGGATTGATAACCTTGGTTCTTAACTGAGGGAAATACTTGTCTCCACTGTACTACTTCAGCCTCTCCTCTTCGAGGAAATCCCAACTCAGCTCACAAGTAGCACGAAGAATTTCTGGCGATGTTGCCGGGGAGACATCACCAAAACCTATTAGGTACCTTCGCATAAACTATTATCTACTTGCTCTTATTTTTATTTGCCTTTGCCTCCCATTTTCATCCCCCCCACTTCTAAATGTTTTTACAAAAACACAAAAATATTTTTATTTGCTCCCTTTCTTGCTTTGTTGCTATGTCTCAAGAAAACACCAAGTTGTGTGATTTTTCCAATAGTAATACTAATGATTTTATTAGTACTCCAATTGCTCCTCCCACCACTAATGCAGAGTCATGTGATATTAATGCCGCTTTGCTAAATCTTGTTACGAAAGAACAATTTTCTGGTAGTCCTAATGAAGATGTTCCATCCCATCTTAATACTTCTATTAAATTATGCGATATGCAAAAGAAAAAAGATGTCGATAATGATATTGTCAAATTGAAATTAGTTCCATTCTCACTACGAGACCATGCTAAAACTTGGTTTTTATCCTTAATGTGTTGATTCTTGGGGTAAGTGTTAGGTTGCTTTTATTCCCAAGTACTTTCCTCCCGCAAAAAAATATTTCTCTAAGAGATCAAATTATGAATTTTAAGCAAGTTGAACATGAACATGTCGCACAATCTTGAGATAGAATGAAATTAATGATAATAAGTTGTCCCACTCATGGTTTTACGTTTATGGATGATTATACAAAATTTCTATGCGGGACTAAACTTTGTTTCTAGAAATCTTCT
Organism: Triticum dicoccoides; assembly: GCF_002162155.2. Classification (NCBI taxonomy): domain Eukaryota; kingdom Viridiplantae; phylum Streptophyta; class Magnoliopsida; order Poales; family Poaceae; genus Triticum; species Triticum dicoccoides. The sequence goes on along the minus strand of NC_041392.1, from coordinate 329,206,713 downwards.
AGACTCGCCGCAGGTGTAACATTTATGTAAATCATATTAGGATAAGCTACATAACTCCTTGATAACATTATGGCCAATTACTCTTAATGGCATATCGAAAGAGCTCCAACTCGTAAGAAGGTAAAATCTATTGAAGAAATTACTATGTTGAGTGATAAAATGGATGCTCTTATGTAAATGGTTGCTAGTAAGAATGCTCATGTTGATCCTAATGGTGTGCCATTATCCACTTTGATTAAGCAAAATCATGATTTCGTTGATGTGAATTTTGTCTCTCGAAATATTTTTAATAACAATGCTTCTAGAGGCAATTTTAATCCCAGGCCATATCCTAGAAATTACTCCAATAATTATGGTAATTCTTATAATAATAATAATAGAATACCTACTTATCTTGAAAGTAGCATTAAAGAATTCATTAATTCTCAAAAGATTTTTAATGCTATGGTGGAGGAAAAATTGAATAAAGTTGATGATATGGCTAGGAACATGGATATAATTGCTCATGATGTGAAAAATCTCAAATATAAAATATTTCCACCTAATCTTGATATTAATGAGTCCATTAAAGCTATCTATGTCTCCATTAATGAAAGTAAAGAAAGAACCGCTAGGTTGAGAGCTAAGCAAGAATTCCTAGAAAAGGCTATTCCACCTGATTTTTACTGTAGTCATGATCAAGATATTAAAATGATTGGTGTCTCACCCATAGAATCTTTATTTAGTAATATAAAACTTGATGAAAAGGGGACCTAAGATGAGTCAACTTTAGTTAGAAGGCGTCCCAATTGTTCGGAGGTTGACAATATTAATGATAAAAATGATAAAAGTGGGTTTGGAGTGGTCAAAACTTTAAATTGATGTGCCCACTACTTCGGATTTCAAGGATTTTAATTATATTTTTTAATTGAATGTATTTCCTTGTTGCAATCCATGATAAATTCACCCAATGCTTATGAATAAAATAAAGCCTTTACTAAACATATTGTAGAAGTTAAGATGAAAGCTTTAGAAGAAAAGCTAGAATTTGAGGCTTCAATACCTAGGAAATTATATGATGAATGGGAACCTACTATTAAGTAAAGATTAAAATTTATGAATGCAATGCATTATGTGATTTGGGTGCTAGCGTTTCCACTATGCCAAAATCTTTGTGTGATGTGCTAGGCCTTCATGATTTGGATGTATGTTCCCTTAATTTGCACTTAGCGAATTCAACTATTAAGAAACCATTGGGTAGAATAAATGATGTGCCTATTCTTGAAAATAGAAATTATGTACCCGTTGATTTCATTGTGCTTGATATTGATTGAAATTCGTCTTGTCCTATAATACTTGGTAGCCCTTTCCTATGTACAATAGGTGTTATTATTGATATGGAAGAAGGTAATATAAGATTCCAATTTCCATTAAAGGAAGCTATGGAACACTTCCCTAGAAAGATAATTAAGCCACCATATGAATCTATTATGAGGTCCACCTATGGAATTAATTTGAAGGACGACAACACTTGAAACTATGCCTTACGCCTAGCTAGGGGCGTAAAACAATAACGCTTGTTGGAAGACAACCCAATAGTTATCTTTATTTTCCCTTTTTGTTTTCTATTTATGAGTGTGCACGCATTTATGCTACTGTTATGGCTGTGTTTTTGTGTTTAAATTAGTGTTAGTGCCAAGTAAAGCCTTTGGGGTGATTTGGCGATAGTTGATTTGATTTTGTGAAAAAATAGAAACTTTTGTGCCCAGTAGAAAAAATATTTAAATTCGGCGGAATGTGATAAAATTCTGAATTTTTTATACACCATTGATATAAAAATTTCCCATGTTTTCCTAATTTTTCAGAATTTTGGAGTTACAGAAGTATTGCATTTGTTCAGATCATTACAGACTGTTCTGTTTTTGACAGATTTTGTTTTCGTTGCATAGTTTGCTTGTTTTAATGAATCTATGGATTCCATCGGGGAGTATAAGTCATGGAGAAGTTAGAATATAGTAGTTACTATGCAATAATAAAATATGAATGGGTTGAAAATACTACCTAAAGTTTATGATTTGCTTGTTATACTAATGGATCTCACGAGGTTTCTGTTGAGTTTTGTGGGTTGAAGTTTTCTAATTTTGGGTGAGATCACCATGGATGAAGGAATAAGGAGAGGTAATACCCTAATATTTGGGATGCCCAAGGCACCCCAAGTCAATATTCAAGGACAACCAAGCATCTAATCTTGGGGATTTCCCGGAAGGCATCCCCTCTTTCTTCTACCAACCATCGGTATATTACTTGGAGCTATATTTTTATTCATCACATGCTATGAGTTTTGCTTGGAGCGTCATGTATTATATGAGTCTTTGCTTTGTTTTCTTTTTAGTTTTCCACAATCATATTTACTGCACACACCTTTTGTGAGGGACACACATTTATTTGTGATTTGTTAGAATACTCTATGTGCTTCTGTTATATCCTTTGAGCTAGGCAGTTGCTCTAGTGCTTCACTTATATCTTTTAGAGCACAAGGTGGTTATATTTTAAAGAAATAGTTGCACTCTCATGCTTCACATATATCTTTTTGGGAGTCTAATAAATAGTAATGGCAATATGCACGGGTGATGAAATTAGTCCTAATGTGATAGTTATTCAAGAGAGATATAATAAAAACTTTCATGTAGATCACTGAATATGATAAGTTTGATTCCTTGCAATAGTTTTGAGGTATAGATACGGTGATATGTGGGTTGTACTAGTGAGTAACTGTGGTTTAGTAAGAATATTGGTGTTAAGGTTTGTGATTCCCGAAGCATGCACATATAGTCTCCCGTTATGCTAAGAAGTTGGAGCACGATTCATTATTGAGTGTATTCCTTTGCGTGAAGGTCGGGGGCACGCAATGCTTAACTCCTACCAACCTCCCCTCTAGGGGCATGCGTAGTAGTACGTTGCTTTGAGGGATAATAGACTTTTGCAATAAGTATGTGAGTTCTGACAAACCCTTAAGGTTCGAACACTGGGGTGCGTGCAAAGTCTTTTCCTCCCACCGATCTACGCCCTAGCTCACTAAGATCTCGCGGACGAACTCAACAAACTCGCAACATAGAAAGACACAAGATTTATACTGGTTTGGGCCACCGTTGTGGTGTAATACCCTACTCCAGTGTGGTGGTGGTGGATTGCCTCTAGGGCTAATGATGAATAGTACAAGGGAAGAACAGCCTCCTGAGGTTGAGGTGTTCTTGAGCTCGGTGAGCTTGTGTGTTTGAGGATGGTCTAAATGATCCGTCCCTTACTAGGGTGGTGGCTAGTCCTATTTATATTGGCCCTGGTCCTCTTCCCAAATATCGAGTGGGAAGGAAGCCAACAATGGCGGGCCGATTTGAAGGGGGACAACTAGTACAAGCTATCCTGACAAAAGTGGTCTCCGCGTGCGAAAAGCTCTGTGGTGACGCTGTCTTGGGCTCCACGATGACCTCCCTCTTGCCGTCCTCCTGGTCTTGGTCTCACTGCACCAATATAGCAACCTTTGCCTGATGCCTCGGTACTCTTCGCCTGCGCTGGCCTCCTTAGCACCAGAGAGGAAACAAGGACGCTGCGCGCGCTGGCGCCCGCCTGGTGTCGTGCGTCACGGCTCACGTCACGAGGGTCTCGTGAGGTTTTCCCCGCCTTGATATCTCCGCTCCTCGTGAACCTGCCTGGCTAGGCCACTCTAGAGGAGGCTGTCGGTGTCAAAACCGGCGGATCTCGGGTAGGGGGTCCCGAACTGTGCGTCTAGGCCGGATGGTAACAAGAGGCAAGGAACACGATGTTTTACCCAGGTTCGGGCCCTCTTGATGGAGGTAAAACCCTACGTCCTGCTTGATTAATATTGATGATATGGGTAGTACAAGAGTAGATCTACCACGAGATCAAGGAGGCTAAACCCTAAAAGCTAGCCTATGGTATGATTGTTATGATGAAGTTGCCCTACGGACTAAAACCCTCCGGTTGATATAGACACCGGAGAGGGTTAGGGTTACACAAAGTCGGTTACAATGGTAGGAGATCTTGAATATCTGCATCGCCAAGCTTGCCTTCCACGCCAAGGAAAGTCCCATCCGGACACGGGATGAAGTCTTCAATCTTGTATCTTCATAGTCCTGGAGTCCGGCTGAAGGTATAGTCCGGCTACCCGAAAACCCCCTAATCTAGGACTCCCTCAATAGCCCCTGAACCAGGCTTCAATGACGACGAGTCCGGCGCGTAGATTGTCTTCGGCATTGCAAGGCGGGTTCCTCCTCCAAATTCTTCATAAAAGTTTGTAAACACCAAGAGTAGTGTCCGGCTCTGCAAAACAAGTTTCCACGTATTCCCATAGAGAGAATAATATTAACACAAATCTAATCTGCTGACGTATTCCGTAGCGTGACATCACACTACGGCCAAGCCTTTATTCGAATTGTTTTCACTTTTCCACCTCAGCGTGTTCTGCGAGGCGGTTTCCTTGGAACGTCTTGTCAAAGCAGAGATCGTGTCCCCCATTTACGGGATTCTCATCAATACGGACGTGGGTAACCCAACCGCGCCATTTATCGCGGCGCTTGGGAGGCAAGCAAGTTTTACTAGGCTGGTGGGGACGCATAGTCGCATCCGCTCATATAAGGGGATAAGGATCCACCTTTTTACCTACGCCTTATTCCTCCTTTGCCTATCCATCTTCTGCGCACCCGAGATCCAGCGCCCAAGCCCGCACTTCCTACCTCAACCTTCTCCAACAATGTCCGGAGCAGGAGGCAAGTGGATGGTCTCCTCCGTCACGGAGGGCCATGTCAAAAGGCTAAGGAAGGCCGGATACCTGTCCAAAGACATCGCGCACCAGCTTCCTGAGGAGGGGCAGCTTCTCCCCACCCCAAGGCTCCATGAGAGGGTAGTATTTCTTCCCCACTTCCTCCGCGGACTGGGTTTTCCTCTCCACCCTTTTGTCCGCGGGCTCATGTTCTACTATGGCCTAGATCTCCACGATCTGGCCCCGAACTTCATCCTCAATATCTCGGTGTTTATCGTCGTGTGCGAGGCTTTCCTCTGCATCCGCCCCCATTTCGGCCTGTGGCTCAAGACCTTCAACGTCAAGCCAAAGGTGGTGCGCAGCAACCAGGCGGAGTGTGGAGGTGCCATGGCGGGCAAAATAGCCAACATCCTATGGCTCGAGGGCTCCTTTGTGGAGACCTTGAAGGGGTGGCAGTCAGGGTGGTTTTACATCACCGAGCCACGCGATCCGAAGTGGATCGCAGCCCCTGAATTCCGATCCGGACCCCCTACGCGGCTCACGTCCTAGAAGGAGATGGGCTTGTCGTGGGGCGACGAAGAAGAGGTGACCGGACTGCAAAAATGCATCCAGTCACTGGTGAACAAGCAGCTCAAGCTTGTCAACGTAGTCCAGGTCATGCTCGTCCGCCGGATCCTTCCGTGTCAAGAACGGGACTTCAATTTGTGGGAGTTCAACCCGGTGCAGCACCGAACTCTGAGCAGGCTCTTCGACACGACGTACGAAGATGTTTGGAAGGGGCTAACCAAAGGCGCCGAGGCTCCCACATCCGCCTCTGAAGACCGCGGATTCAGCTTGTAGCGTCCTGCTGGCGAGGTAAAATATTTTCACCTTTTACAGGATGTTAAGTTTTCTTCATAGTTTGATTCTATGCAGGATCTAAACTCCCTCACCTTTGACAGGATTGGCAGGCAAAGTCCGGACTGATTAACTGTCCGGCTCCCTTGCCCGAAGACCCAGCCCCTGCTCTCTTAGTGAAGCTGCTGGTTCCGGCACCTTATGTGGTGCCGGAGAAGAAGGCCAAGAAGAAGAAGGCCACGGGGACTCGAAAGAGTTCCCGGCATATGGTGGTGTCGGACTCGTCGTCGGATGAGTCCGAGACGCACTCCTCCCGTGAAGACGAGGAGGAGGAAGAAGAGACCTCTCCCCCTCCAGTGGGGGGAGGAAAGAAGAGGAAGGCCACCCTAGTAGGGGAGGCCAAAGGGTCCAAGAAGAGGAAAACCCCTCCGCCGGACTACGCCCCCGACGCCGACGAGGACGAAGAGGAGTGGCCGGACAGGGCCAAGCGTCCGGCGAAATCGTAAGTGTTCGGATACCAAAGTAACTCATGATATTCTTTTTGTTGCGCAGCTTTCCCTAATGTCGAATATAATCATGCAGCCCGCCCAAGGACGGGCTCAACGAGTCGTCGAGCGGCTCCCTGGATTCATCGGACATGAATTCAGTTCCGCCCGCTGCCTCCCCCTGTGCTACGGATGACACCGAAGTGGCGTCGCAACAAGCTCCGGGGCAAGAGGAGGTGGTCCAGGAGGAGCCGCGAGGCGACCTCCTGGACTCCAGGAGTAAAGGGGACAAGACCCCCTAGGGCTCCAAGTCCGGCTTTAAGCCGGACACCGCGCCGGAATCATCAACGGTTCCGGACCGCGGCAGGCGAACTCCTGCCAAGAGGAGCAAGCCTACTGAGCCGGCGTCCTCCGTCCAACCGGAGGCGCCGGATAATCTGCTGGAGGTGCTTAAGGGTGCCTCCATCAACGAGGAGCACCGTACCATCATGAGTACGGTGGTCCAGAAGGTTCGGTCCGCCAAAAGCGGAGTTACTGAAGCTTGTGCTAGCCTTCTAACAGGCTTCGAGGTAAGTAGAAATATGTAAAAATATTACCGCATAGACAGTAGCCCCTGATGCTCTGTTTGGCGTTCGGAAAGAAAAGCCGAATAGAGGATCTATTAAATATCGCAGGAGTCTAACTAAAAAGGAGTCAATATATGTATGCAGGCTTCGTTGCTGGCCACCGCCGCACTAACTGCGGAGGTGGGTGCCCTCAAGCAGGGCCTCGAGCGGACCGAGCAAGAGCTCGGCCTTGCCAAACGGCAGCTCGAGGAGAAAGAAGGTAAGAGATACCTTATAGAAAAATGCCTATAAGAAGACGCAATTGCAAAAAATGACAGGAGTATACTGCTTATTTTAGGGGCCACAACTGAGGTGGCGACCCTCAAGCAGGCGCTGTCCGAGGCCAAGAAGAGAGCGGCCACGGAGCGCACCAAGAGGGAGACATTTGAGGCGCAGGTCGGCGAGGTGCAGCAAGAGCTTCAGGCTCTCATGAAAAAACATGAGAGTTTGGAGCCCGACTCGAAGATGCGAGCGTCCGAGCTTGCTGCGGCCCTTAAAACTGCCAAATCTGCCAAGGCCGAAGCCCAGAAGGCCCTCCAGGAATTGGATGCGGTGAAAAAGATAGCGGCGGGTAAGGCATTCTCTATGCAAAGCAGACATATAAAAGTAAACTACTTGTTACTTACCCGAATCCGGAGCTCTCCAGGGGCATTCGCAGATCTTCCCCGCAGCGTATCCGATGCCACCGCATTCTACCGAGCCGAGGAGGGCAGCTCGACAGAGAAGGTGTTCTGGTCTCAGTACGCTGAGGCCGGACACCCTGTGCCCTTGAGCGACCAGCTGAAGCAGCTGGTCGAGCTCCACAAGGCGGCCGAATAGGCCCTGAAGGGCTTCATAGTTCGGCTGTGGCCTGGAGAGGCCCTGCCTGGGGGCTACTTCTGACTGGTGTGGCGGCTGGTGGAGGCTTGTCCAAGGCTCGAGGTCATCAAGCGCTCCGTCTGCATCGAAGGTGCCCGTAGGGCCCTTGCCCGTGCAAAGGTGCACTGGGGTAAGATGGACGGTGAGAAGCTTGTGAGGGACGGGCCGCCGCCGGGGAAGGAGCATCGCAAGCCCGAGAACTATTACAAGGATGTTCTGGCCGGTCCCCGCCTTATGGCGGATGAATGCACCAAGTATGTAATTTTTGAATGAACTCGCTCGTGTTATCCTGTGTGCTGAAAACTTGTTCATATGCGTTAAGCAATGCTTGAATCTAAAATATTACTTTCTATGCGGCCGTTTATCAAAAAATTGAGAGATGGCCAGTCGTCGGCTTCTGCCCCCATGCCACTAGTGCTGGGGTGTTCGGGATAAACCTGAGCGCTCTTTTTCCCATGATTGGGTCCGTCGAGGGAGGCGCTCAGCAGAACGAACAAGGCAATTGGACTATAATGCTTGAACACTCTCACTTAGCCATAGAACTCTATAATTTTAAATTTTGGTGAAGCCCCTAGTATTCGGAAGACCGAGTTTGGGGCGCTATCCACGCCTTGGCCGGACAAAGCCGGTTCCTCGCTCAAAGCGGCATAAGTCTTTAAGGACTCGAAAAACCTCTCGAACAGCGACTGGTCTCTCGCCTCATCATGACAGTCAGTTTTAGCTTTCTCTACTGAGGTGCTCAGCCCAGCTCAACTGGGGCACAATCGCAGTAGTTCTCCTAGTGCTACCTTAGCCGATATAGCGGAACATAAGGCACCAAAACATAGGAGCCGGGAAAACCCAACTATTGACCCAAATCATGATTCGGAGCCGATGCATATAGTGCTATAAGTTCGGGGTGCCACACTTGTGAAAGTGTACGGACTTCTCACGCCATATTGATGGGTACTGAAGCCCCTGGCGTATTTTTGCCGTACCACAGTGTACGGATGCAACATGTTATTGATAAACATATATATAAAAAGAGGATAATGCAAAAAATAGACAAAAAGTTATGCATTGTTTATAGAAAGGCTGCTATGAAAGCAGAACGATACAAATAGTGCGATAAGCAAAAGTATTTGGACTATTTGACATGTCCTGGCCAGGGGCAGGCCGTGGAATTGTATTAAAAAACAGGTATACTGCTCGTAATAGAGACCACCTGGGAGTTCCATAATGCGGCATGGCTTGTCTGCTTTCCTGGATCTTGCATCGTTTGTGCGGCAGTTGAATTGCCGAATGGGTCATCCGAAGTATGGAGTCCCGAGAGTAAGAGAAAAAAGGAAAAAAAAGGAATCCGGCAGCCCCTGGTGCGGTTTAAGCTGTATTTCGGGCATGCCGTGATAGTGCCCCTTCCCCTGTGCCCATGGTATTTCAAGAGCGTAGTTATGTACGCGAAGCACTGGTTTCGCTATATCGCGAGGGCTAGGGTTGGGTCCGCATTGCTACGCTAGCTCAGAACATGCCAGGCGGTCTTGTTGTAGGGTACTCCGGGCGCGCTTGACAGTGTCCGGCTTTTTGAAGGCCGAACTGGAGAACTGCCTAGAGAGGCTGCTTTGTACTTCTGTTGCGAGCGCTGCCGTGTGCTCCTCTGTTCGGAGGGAGCGTTCAGTGTTCCCATTGACCGTGATTACTCCTCTAGGGCCTGGCATCTTGAGCTTGAGGTACGCATAGTGCGGTACCGCGTTGAATTTTGTGAATGCGGTTCGCCCGAGCAGTGCGTGATAGCCACTACGGAATGGGACTATGTCGAAGATTAACTCCTCGCTTCGGAAGTTATCCGGAGATCCGAAGACCACTTCCAGTGTGACTGAGCCTGTACAGTTGGCTTCTACACCTAGTATGACGCCTTTAAAGGTCGTTTTGGTGGGCTTGATCCTCGAGGGATCTATGCCCATTTTTCGCACTGTATCCTTGTAAAGCAGGTTCAGGCTGCGGCCGCCGTCCATGAGGACTCTTGTGAGATGGAATCCGTCAATGATTGGGTCTAGAACCAATGCGGTGAAGCCGCCGTGATGGATGCTAGTGGGGTGGTCCCTTTGATCAAAGGTGATCAGGCAGGAGGACCATGGGTTGAACTTTGGGGCGACTGGCTCCATCGCATATACGTCCCGTAACGCACGCTTCCGCTCCCTCTTGGGGATGTGGGTTGCGTATATCATGTTCACCGTCCGCACTTGCGGGGGAAATCCCTTCTGTCCACCGTTGTTCGGCGGCCTAGGCTCCTCCTCGTTGTCGCTATACAGCCCCTTGTCTTTGTTTTCGGCTCTTAACTTGCCTGCCTGCTTGAATACCCAACAATCCCTGTTGTTGTGATTGGCTGGCTTTTTGGGGGTGCCATGTATATGGCACAAGCGGTCGAGTATTCGGTCCAAACTGGACGGGCCCTGAGTATTTCTTTTGAATGGCCTTTTCCGTTGACCGGATTTGTAGCCTTGGAATCCGGCATTAACTCTCGTATCCTCGTTGTTGTCGCTGTTAACGCGGCGCTTTTGTTTGTTCTAACGCGACCTGTCACTTTTGTCCTTGGTATTCGAATTACCAGGGTTCTTGGTTAAATTGTTGTTGCGAGCTAGCCAGCTGTCTTCTCCCGCTCAAAAGCGGGTCATGAGTGTCGTGATGGCTGCCATAGATTTTGGCTTTTCCTATCCCAGGTGCCGGGAAAGCCACTCGTCACGGATATTATGCTTGAAGGCCGCTAAGGCCTCTGCGTCCGGACAGTCGACTATCTGGTTTTCTTTGTTAGGAACCGTGTCCAGAATTGCCTGGCTGATTCCTCTGGCTGCTGAATTATGTGGCTTAGGTCATCGGCGTCCGGTGGTCGCACATAAGTGCCCTGGAAGTTGTCAAGGAATGCGGCTTCCAGGTCCTCCCAAGAACCGATTGAGTCTGCTGGCAAGCTGTTAAGCCAATGCCGGGCCGGTCCCTTAAGTTTGAGTGGGAGGTATTTGATGGCGTGTAGATCATCACTGCGGGCCATGTGGATATGAAGGAGATAATCCTCGATCCATACCGCAGGATCTGTTGTGCCATCATACGATTCGATGTTTACGGGTTTGAAGCCCTCAGGGATTTTATGATCCATTACTTCATCTGTGAAGCATAGTGGGTGTGCGGCGCCTCTGTATTGGGCTATATCACGACGCAGCTCGAAGGAGCTTTGTCTATTGAGTTCGGCCCGGCTGGATTTATTGCATCCGGAGTGACGATCACCGTCATGTGCCGTGGGGCGCCTGTGCGATCCGTAGATCGATCTTGTTTGCCTTGCCTTGTCCTCCAGTATGTCGCGCAGGTCGGGCGCATTTTCCCGTGCCTTAGTATGCTTGACGCGGCGTCGGGGCATGGCTTGAGTGGAGGGCCAAGAGGCCTCTCTGTCGCGGCCACGAGGTGGCCGGCCGGCCATGTCATGCGTTGGTGATGTAGGTGCTTCCTCCTCTAGTCGGGGTAGCAGCCTGCGCTTTGGGTAACTCTTGGAGGGGCGTTCGATTTCATACTCTTCGGCCGCAAGGACTTCAGTACATCTGTCAGCTAGCAAATCCTGATCAGCTCTAAGCTGTTGCTGCTTTTTCTTGAGGCTGCTTGCCGTGGCCATAAGCCTGCGTTTAAAACGCTCTTGTTCGGCGAGATCCTCTAGCACGACAAACTCGTCGTCGTCGAGGCTTGCCTCGTCTTTGGAGGGAGGTGTATAATTATCGTCCTCAACCTCTTGGTCTACCGCCCTCTCGTGAGGGCTGGCTTCTTTATCCTCCTGTGCTGAATCTTGCTGGAGGCAGTGTTCTTCGGCGCTATCCAGAGTAGTATTATCTCTCGTGCCGGAATCACCGTTTTTGCTTTGGCGGGATTTAGAGCGGCGCTGCTGACGCTGGCGCTTGGGCTGTTTCTTAGAGGTATCGTCCCCCGCTATTCCGTCGCCATCTCCATCCTTTGGAGTGTCCACCATATATATGTCATATGACGAGGTGGCCTTCCAGCGCCCTATAGGTGCTGGTTCTTGTTCATCTCCTGCATCATCGTCCATGCCGTTGATGTCTTCGGAGTCGAAGTCAAGCATGTCGGTTAAGTCGTCGAAAGTGGCTATGAAGTGGGTGGTGGGTGGGTTTTGAATTTCTTCATCGTCCGTATCCCAACCTTGCAGACCGTAGTCCAGCCAGGGCTCTCCTGATAAAGAGAGAGACTTTAGAGAATTCAGGATGTCGCTGAAGGGCGAGTGCTGAAAGATGTCCGCGGCGGTGAACTCCATTATCGGCGCCCAATCGGATTCGATCGGCAGGGGCGCGGGGGGCTCGGAGTTCGGAGAGGAATCCGGCTCCTCGGAGTCACGGGCCATGCGAAGTGCGGGGCTGGAGTTCGGCTCGATCGCCTCTGAGATCGCAGCCCCTGAGGCAGTGTCCAACCGCTGATCCTCGATCGGCGCAGTAGGCTCTGAATCAATGGTCGGAACCGATGCGTGTGCGGCCTCCAAGGCGCTGTTCGGCGGCAGAGCTATATCATGCCCATTGAGACAATGCGGCGCGCTTGGCTATGGCTCGAATCCGTCGAAGATCAAGTCCCCGCGGATGTCAGCCGTGTAGTTTAGGCTTCCAAACCTGACCTGATGGCCAGGGGCGTAGCTTTCGATCTGCTCAAGGTGGCCAAGCGAATTGGCCCGCAGTGCGAAGCCGCCGAAGACGAAGATCTGTCCGGGGAGAAAAGTCTCACCCTGGACTGCATTGTTGTTGATGATCGAAGGAGCCATCGGGCCTAAAAGCGACGACACAGAGGAACTCTCACTGAAAGCACCAATGTCGGTGTCAAAACCGGCGGATCTCGGGTAGGGGGTCCCGAACTATGCGCCTAGGCCGGATGGTAACAGGAGGCAAGGAACACGATGTTTTACCCAGGTTTGGGCCCTCTTGATGGAGGTAAAACCCTACGTCCTGCTTGATTAATATTGATGATATGGGTAGTACAAGAGTAGATCTACCACGAGATCAAGGAGGCTAAACCCTAAAAGCTAGCCTATGGTATGATTGTTGTATGATGAAGTTGTCCTACGGACTAAAACCCTCCGGTTTATATAGACACCGGAGAGGGTTAGGGTTACACAAAGTCGGTTACAATTGTAGGAGATCTTGAATATCCGCATCGGCAAGCTTGCCTTCCACGCCAAGGAAAGTCCCATCCGGACACGGGACGAAGTCTTCAATCTTGTATCTTCATAGTCCTGGAGTCCGGCTGAAGGTATAGTCCGGCTACCCGAACACCCCCTAATCCAGGACTCCCTCAGAGGCCTTGCGTCGTCCGCCTCATGAGGCTTGGACCCTCCCGAGGGTCTTGGATGCTTTGTTGGTGAAGATGGGCCGTACGGCCTGCAGGCTCAGCCACGCCGCGGGCCACATGCAGGCAAGTCTAGGGACCCCCGTTCCCAGGATGCCGATAGATTGTAATGGTATTATCATATGCGGTATCATGCATGCCAACTAGACGTTTGGATGATGTGGCACACAAGAGAGGATGTGGTATCATATCATGATACCGTGTCATATTAAATGTTGTACTACTACTTTGTGTGATGCATGACAATTAGTAAGGCAACCTAAGATGTTAACTTATGATACCATGCGTTACGAAAGTAGTATCCTAGCTACACTATCATATATATGCATGCATGATACTAATAGTATATATATATAATACTCCCCATTACAAGCAGCCTTATAGGGCTCAATTCATAAATACGGTCATCTATGATATATACTCCCTCTGTAAACTAATATAAGAGCGTTTAGGTCACTATTTAGTAATCTAAACGCTCTTATATTAGTTTACAGAGGGAGCTAGTACAACTCTATGATACTATATATGCACTATGAAGGTACGTACATAGTGTC